>NC_134235.1:73863883-74046383 GCF_965152275.1 Natator depressus
GTTGTAATGAGGTATGGAAAGAGGCAGTTTGAGATAAATGAATCGTAGCCCAGTTAGGGCTGTAAAAATAAGAACCCAGTCTGGAATAAATTGAACTGTCAGCATGGAGCACCTGTGTGATGTGTTTCCATTGATCTGTCCTATATGGAATGGAGGTCACTTTGTTCTGAACCATTTACAGTTTCTGCCTCTGATCCTGGGCCATGCTCTGGCCATGTTGTGCCATTTGACCACTGCAAGGCAGCACTAAATTTGGTGGATCCAGCTCCCAAAGGATCTCTTCAGTGTAGAAGAATTCTTGGATGTCATAGAGCTGCCATAGTGGTTCCTACACCACTACTGATTATACTTTCTGATGGTGGTGATATGACCAGGGAAATAAGGAGGTGGTCCTACTGCTGTAATGGCCCTTGGGGATATTGGCAGATGTTGTAGGCTACTCTAAACTATGCCCAGTGTGACAAGATGGTTGATGTTAGTATGGTGGGTCCTACGCTTTTCTTGGCAGGGGGCTCTTGGGGCCCCGAGGGCCCTGCTAGTGGCCTGGGAAGGAGGTAGAGGAGGGAAGCGGGGGAGGGGTCTGGGTTTGCTCCTCACTCTGAGCCCCAGCCCCTCTCAACCCCTGCAGGTTCTTACCCTCTTCCCCCTTGGGTGAGGTACCTTCAGTCCTTAGACGCTGGGGAAGGGAGTCTCCCTTTCCTGCTGGGCAGGGTCTCCCTGGTTTTTCTGGTTCTCTGGTTTTCCAAAACACACCTCCAAGCTCCAGTCCTCTCTCCTTCCTCCTCCTCCTCCTCCTCCTCAACTGCCTGAAACAGGGGGGTTTATTAGGTTCCTGACAGGGCCTTAATTGGAGCACCTGTAGTCAATTAACCTGTAGCCACCCTCCCTAGTCTACAGGGAACTGCACCTTAATTAGCCTCGGGGTTACATATTTCCCCTCTACCACTCTCCTACTGCTCCCTGGCCCTCCTGTATCACACCAGGGATCATCCCAATTCAGAATGGCTGCAGGATTGAGGAGAGTGCAAAGATACATTTGCATACGCACCCAAGCTGCAGTGAGTGTTGCTTGGCTCCAGATGAGGATCTGGCCTTCTGGTTCTTCTCAGGAATTGAGAGTTGCAATAGTCTAGTCTTGAAGTGACACAAGCATGGATCTTGGTGGCTAGGTCAGCACTGAATAAGAAACAGTTCAGTCCAGTAGAAAAAAAAGACATCTGGGTTATATAGACTCCAGAAATAGAGTCTATTCCAGTAGAGCCACAACACTGCATAACACCCTTCCAGTAGAAGTCAGATGCCCTCTGACAGACAAAAGTTAGATTACTGTTCCTGTTTCTCAAAATATTTACCTCTGTCAATCAGCATCACCTTTGACTTGGCTCAGGTTCAGTTTGAGTGTCTTCTCTTCATTTAGGTCCATAATTTACTAGACATTGGTTTATAAAGGGAAGTGTATCATGCATGAATATTGGAGACAGAGCTTATAAGAGGCCACTGTAGCCTACATTATTTCATTATTTCTCTTTAAGTGTATATATGTTGAAAAGGGGGAAACTAGATCAAATCTCAGAAAAAAAGAGCAGCTACACATCAGAACTTTCTTCTATTTCTTGGCAATGTTATCCAAGTCTGACACATCTAGCAGGATTTAGTATTGACAGCGGACTACCAGCCATAGTTATGAGATATCCATTAGCACAGTCAGCTGTCTCAATGATATATCCAGGAGCCCGATTAGCGAGAACAAGGATACTGGGAAGACAACTGGGCGTTGCCAGTGTTGCCCACCATCACCTTCTCAATAATCTTTCCCAACACAGAGATAGGAGATGAAGTAGTTTGTGAGAAATTTCTTGTTGAGTAGTGATTTCCTGAACAAGGGCTGGACCACATACATTTAAGGATTATAAAAAGTTTGTCCTACCTCAGTATGGCATCAGATGTCCATCAGAAATGGATTCATGCATGCTTCACTAACTTGCACCGATCTAGAGAATCATCTTAGAAATGTGAATA
The DNA here is from genome assembly GCF_965152275.1 of Natator depressus. NCBI lineage: Eukaryota > Metazoa > Chordata > Testudines > Cheloniidae > Natator > Natator depressus. Next base: position 73,865,903 of record NC_134235.1, read on the forward strand.
GGTTCCTAGAATATTATGCTCAAATAAATTGGTTAGTCTCTAAGGTGCCACAAGTACTCCTTTTCTTTTTGCGAATACAGACTAACACGGCTGTTACTCTGAAACCTAATATTAACTCTGGAACATAATGCTGCCATTTAAAGCTCCCTATTTTCAAGTAACTTAGATGCACAATTCTATGCTACTTTGGGCAAATGGTATTACTACATGCAAATGATGCTGAATGCAACAATAACTTTCCTAACTAAAAGTGATATTACTATATAAATCATATTCTATTCCCATGGACATAATTGGCCGATCTGCTCTGGGTAGAAGATCCTACTTCTATACCCTCTAGCCTACATGTCATAATTCAAAATGTTATTCAGTCTTCTTCTGAGATGGAGTATGTCTCTCTTACCCTAGATTATAGGACTCCTACTTCCTGCAAGTCTGAAGAGCAAAAACCAGAATTGAACCCAGTTTAATATGGCAGAGCAGTTTTAGTTGTGGCAGTTTTAAGCCAATAGGTTAGTCAAACAACTGGAAATCTTAAGTGATAGTAATGTTCTTAAATAACGGGTACTGCTTAAGTGAATGCATAAGATTATTTTATTTAATTAATATGAAATTGAAACATAACCGTCCCATTTTTTCAATATAATTTTATTACTAGATTTCAGACAATAGTCACTTTTGACTAATATTTTCCCCCTCACATTTGCATTTTATTTATTTAGTATACTTGTTCTAGGGCCAAGTTCAGTAACAATTCCATTGGGCTTCTGTGACATTGAAGCCACCAGAAATCAATTGAGGTAAGCCTTAGCCCTCTGTGCTTCAAAATTCTTACAAAGATTTTTATTCAATCTCTCTGCTTGAAAAGAAAGTTTTGTAGGCTTCATGAAACTGAAGACACTGAATAAAATCCTTACTCCTTTATTCATTGGATTTTAATGCCCATTAAATAAACATAGCTTTGATTCAATAAATTGTATATTAAGGTAAATGATGCTGATAAAAGATTTTTTTTCCAAAGGGATGTCTAAATAAATTACAGCACAATACACTGTGTAGATGATCTTGAGGTCTGAAAACAGAAGTCTACAGCAGAATGACAACCCTGTATTGTTGCTATTATCTTATTCAGGTGTCATATGGATGATAAATTTTAACTGACCAGAGGCACAAAATTGAAAAAAAATGAAGTCCTGATATTACCTTTTGAATTAATAAATGCAGATTTGTATTTGTAGATCCTGGGTTTGTTCCACACAACATCCAATTATATGTCTGGATCTGCTACAGTACAGATCCTGAATTCTTTCTCTTTGGCTAAACAGTCAAGCTTGATGACCAGTCAAACTAAAATTTTCATGGCCTGCAGAGGTCTTCACGTTCCAGTCTGACTACTGCATCAAAAGAGTTCAAGAACAGAACAGATTACCTGTGGCTGCCTGGGTGCCATCTTGGATTCCTTTTGAGCATGGAAAGGCTTCTCTGGACAAGGATTACTTCATTACCTGTGCCGGCTGCAGTAGCACTCTGCCAGCCACTGCAGAAAGCACAGAAGTCTTGCTCTGCCAGAGAGAGGGATTGGAAGGTCTGGCACAGAGTGAACCACAGCACATACTTCTAGCCTTCTGCAGCAAAAGAGAAGACTCTCATCTGCTAAATTCATCTTAGCCTAGAAATGAGATCCTGAGAGCCTTCTAAGAATTATGCCATGTCTAAAAGTATTACTGAGTATACCAAGGAGAGGTGCATAGACTGGTGAAAGTTACAATCAATGCCCTCTCCCCCAAAGTGGCTTCCAAGTTTTAGATAGAAAGAGTAGAAGAGTTCAAAAAATGCTGTAAAACAGGTGAGCTTTCCGCACATTCCCTAAGAAAAATAGGCTGATCATGTAGTAGTTGGTTAATAAGGTTTTCCACTCCAGAGTTGTTAGGGCTGTACTTCCTTAGGCTATGTCTACACTACAGACATTATAGCTGCACAGCTAAGGTGCTGCAGCTGTGTCGCTGTAGTGCCTGAGTGTAAACAGTTGCTACAGTGACAGAAGCAGTTTTTCCATCGCTATCCTTAATCCACCACTCTGAGACGCAGTAGCTAGGTCTACAGAAGAATTCTTTCATTAACCAAGCTATTTTCTACATTGGGGCTTAGATCAGCTTAACCGCATCTCTCAAAGAGGCGCGATGTAGCTAGATCAACCTAAGTTTGAGGTGTAGACTGGGCTTTAGGAAGTTGTCCATCAAAGTGACAGGGAGTAGGATAATGCTCTTCCCATCTACGGCCTTAGGGACATCTCTCTCTCTCTTACCAGTACTTCGTTCTCCCATTGACTGACTGTCCTTCATGCTTTCTGAGGTAGTGCTGTTAATGCAAACTGTGTGGTAGCAGTCACTGAATGGCAAATTATCCCTTATCTGGGATTTAAGGGAGACTTGCCTCAACACAATAGGGTGTGTAGGCTGAAACATCTTTTAGTTCAGAAGGAATCAAACTGTCAAACATGAAGGAAAGAGCATAGCAATTCTACAGTGTGATTTGTCCGCAGTCCTGCCTGACTGACCAAGAAGGAGAAAAGAACCCAGTGTTTTGTTCTGTTTAGATCCAGTCATGGAAAATAAATGATCAGATAAGTAGATTTATGATTTGTCTGTCTTGTTTCTAAGCACTGCAGTTTAGATACTGATACTTAGATCATGATCAATCTGTTTGTTGAGACTTGTGCATGTGACATTTGGAGTGAAAAAGCTATCTATTTACCCACCAGCATTGTCTACTTCTACTGTCTTTAAGTATTTTCAGCCAACCAAAATTTTCTATTATCAAAAATCAGTTAACTGCATGATTTACTCAGGCTGATCTCACTAGCTTAAATCTTCCAGTAAAACATATCCCTAAGAGGAATGAATTGTTAAATTATCTGAAATTGCACTTTTGAGAAACTGAAACAGGTGTGATTTGAATACATATTTTGCTTAGATTTTAGTATCTGGCAAAAGAATAAACTTTGATAATTGAAATGAAATGAGTGTTTTAAACTCCATTTTTCCCTCTTTGTCTCTGGTTTTCTAGTTATCTGGATTAGACTACAATTTTTCAATGTATATTCATGCTTTTCTTTTAAAAAATGGAGTAACATTGGTCAAAACTGTTGTAGCATATGATCTTCTGTTAGGGTGAGAGATTTCCAAAATAATTACAAAATGTTTTGCATGTCAGTAAGCTTGGCAGTCGTCTGATGCTAGTGAATGGTGCAGTTATTCTGTTTTACGTATCTTATTAAAATCCAGTGATCCAGAATAGACAATAACAATCAATATAATTAAATTACTAAGGTAAAAGTTTGTAAACATGTTAAAAGTTGTGTCTATCTTTGTAGTTCTTTGTGATATGTAGACTCACCAGCTATGACTGTATAATAAATAAAAAGAAATTTAATATGAAAATTCCAAATATTTTCTTTAAGATTTTTTTTTCCAAATGAACAAAGTAAAAGATTCTAAAAATAAAATCTCTGCTGATCTTTGCAGTGTAAATGCAAATGAAAAGAAAATTACATGGATCAGGAAGCCTAATATAAACTGGTTTCTAATTAAGATCCCAATACTGCAAAAGTACCTGTGTGGGCATATCTTTATGCCTAATGGAACCCTGGTTGAGAAAGTGGGGCTCCATACTGATAGATCTCTTTGCAAGAAATAGTATGGATACAAAAAAAGCACAGTCTCTAATTTAGGGCCTGAGTCTGCTTTTTCTTAGGTCAACTCAAGTTTTGCCACTGACTGCAGAGGGATCAAGGCTCGGCCCATAGGGCTCAGTACTGTCCATCCATGTAAAAATGGCACCCATCAGATGCTAAGGAGATGAGCACTGTTATAAAAGCCTAGAAAGCTAGGATTGGGGCATATGGGCCTGATCCTATTCCCACTTAAGTCTGTGACAAAACTCCCACTGACTTCCGTGAGAGCAGGATCAGGCCCTCAATTAGATTATATAACTTTTCAACATCCACATTAGTTAAATTTGAAAATTTCCTTTTTAACAAAATATCTATGCACATAGAAATCTTTTTAGTGTTTGAATGTTCATCCACCAGCTTGATTGAATTGTTTAAAAAAAAAAAAATCATGGTATAGCCTGGATCTTGCAATGAGAATCACACAGCTGAAGGAGGTCTACCTGCAGAATCATCATTGCAAGGTCAGGGCTATGATGCTTATTCTATTTTTCTCTATCTTCTTTGTGCAGTATGTCTGCTTTTTAGAAATTTTAGAATACAAAGGGTGAAATCTGGTCTCGCTACACCACGTAATCCCATGAACAGTAGTAGGAATTTGGTTTTTGATTCCTAAAACAGGTGAATACTTACATAAAAATTCTTTTTTTGTTTTGTTTCTTTAATATTTCATATGCTGTTCTTGTTTAATACTATATTTCTGTCTTATCTGACAACTTCAGCTGAGAGCACAAATAATTCTAAAAATGGTAGTTGCAGGATTTTGATGGTGTGTTGCAAAGATCAGCCATTTATTGAGATATGCTTATGGAAGAACGTGTTCTGATATTCAGTTCCCTCCTTATCATTTCTAAGAGCTTTTCACACTTCAGTCTCCACAAATGCAATTGTTTTGGTGCAATAAGGGTTAGAAAAATCACTGTTGCATACTAATATTCTTCTCAACTGGACAAGCAGTATCTTTACTTTAACACTTACTGGATCTAGAAGTCTACCACAAGGAAGAATTGGGGCTTTTTAGTTCAGTACTTGTGAAATCAAAAGATTATTTTGACTGCTAATATTTGCATGAATAGTCAGCATATTATTTATAGGAGTTGCAAACTATTCAAACTCAGATGTATATTATTGATTTTAGGTTCCAGTCTTGCAAAAGGATTCTGTACAGGTGGATCCTCACATGCGTAGAGTCCCATTGACTTGGAAAGTAAAAGCAAAGTGTACATTATTATACATTTACTACATCAGTTCATGTGCCATTCAATGTATCAACATTTTGGAATAAGGAATATTGTGTTTAAAAATTCATTTAATTGATATCAGATCTAAACATCAAAGCATAATTGTAGGTGATTTAAACTTAACATTGTCCATCTTTGAGTTTAAATGAATCCTCAGTGATTTGCAACTAATAAGCCAAATGTTGATGGTTAAAAATGAGGATACTATTACAGGTATATTAGTCTCCAGTTGCTAACTGCTTGATATTTGTGAAAAGTAAAGGTCAGATCAAGGTCAAGACTTTTATTTTCAAAGAATGGCCAACTCAGCAATATCCTATCTATGTAGTATTTCCTCGTCCTGTTTTCTCTGTTAAATATAAACCTGAATATTTGTATTTTGTTATTAATGTATCTCATTAAATATATAGAATGTTTGGCATGGCCACATTAGTGTAAGAACGTCCTCACTTTTGCAGTGCTTTATATTTCAACTTCAACTGTTTGTTATTGCTGGAGGTATTTCATTTAATTGTTTAACATCTAGAACAAATATATATGTCCCATAAATCAAGTTTATGCAGCCCCTAGGAAGTCTGGAATCTGTGACCTAGCACATTTTCTTATTGTACCTTAAAAACTCAGCTTTGATTAATTGTATGTGTGATGGACTCCAGCAATATGCCTTTGCTTTTGAAATGGTAAATAGTCTGGTGTAGTTGGGTCTAGAGTGCTCCAAATATCAATCTTATATGCTTTATGTTGGGAATATCCCTGAAACAATTGTGTAATGCACCCTAGCACTGTGACTTTGTCTCCCTCCAGTGGCTGGACCACAGAGGTTTCAGTGTTTGGGACTGGCTTCAGGCTAACAAACTTGCATGTTTTAATTCAGACAATAGAAGCTCATTGTTTTAAATCCTCATAGATGATGTACCATCCAGTGGCATCACATTATAATTGCATATCAGAACCTTCTATCACCAAACGTTAGGCATTATGCTTAAGTGCAGCAAAGGTATAAATGGGCCCCAAATCTAATTTTTAAATAGGAAGTGGTTTCTAGGGGTTCCAGTGATCAGCAAAACCATGGAGCAGTCCAAAAAGAGGCATGAAAAGAGAAACTGATGGTCAAGTGGATATCCATTTCCTCAGTGAGGAAAGCCATAACCTTCCCATTTTTGTAAAAGCCTTTTGAGTCTCTTCACATGACAGTTGACCCAAACCAGACCTCCACATTCAACATCAAAGATCCTCTGAGATATCAGAGTCTTCTTTTACAAATTTCCAACCCTGATCCCCATGCCTGTTGCCAAATCCTTCTTTCAAATTCACCCATCAGCTGCCAAAACATTCATCCAACTACAAAAACCCAGCTGCATCCTTCATAATAACTCCAGCATAGTCTTCCCTGATGTACAGTATCAATATGTACCCAATGCAATAGTGGTATTACTTTGCACTTGCAATACATTGCGACTTTGTCCAATGACCTCAAAGCAATGTAGTATATGGTTAAGTATTATCATCTCCCTTTTACCGATGGAACAACAGAGGCTGTGACTTGCCTTGCATCATGCTATGAGCCAATGTTAGAATGCATAATAGATCCCAGATATCCTCAGAAAGAAAAGGAGTACTTGTGGCACCTTAGAGACTAACAAATTTATTTGCACGTAAAATAAATTTGTTAGTTAGTCTTTTGAAAAGGAATACCTGTAATGTTCATGTAATGAAATAAGTGGTCTAAAAAGTCAGAGTCCACTCTCTTGATGCAAGCTAGGTTTTTCTATGATCCACCTTATCACCAGGTGACCTCACTTCCTGAAAATCTAGCTTACAGGATGTTAGAGAGTCCTGACATAACTTGCAGGGCCAGTACAACAATATGTTGTGATGCTGCGTGGTGTCGTGAGATCATGTCACAGTTACCAGAGTTAATGCCACTATCCATATTACATATATAATGAAGGTATGACTGAAAATAATTGTTTGGGAAATCATTTTTTTAGTGCTTGTATCATCTATGGGGTTTTTTAATCATCAGGTTTTCTTTCAACATGATTTTAGATATACAAGACACAGATTATATTATCTTCAGTAACAGAAGTGCAAACACCTGGCAGATTATTTATAATTCTAATCAGTTTTTAAACTATTGGCCTTCATTACACAGCCCACAGAGTGCTTGTGGCCCACAACATGTATAATTGTAACCCACCATAAATTAGTAACATGGCCTCCATAATTTAGTGTTGCTGGAAGCTATTGTTTATCCAAAAGAACGTTGTTCTTATGAAAAGATGAGTTACTTCTAATATGTATACTAATTACTGAGAATTATTATATGACAATTGGTTGTCTTCAGCCAGTCATAACAAAGAAATACTGTCTTGTTGTCAGCCAATAAGCCTATTCCTTGGAGCTGATGCACTGGCAGTAACTAAGCTCTTGTTTTGAATAGGGTTTGAGCTTCCATAAAGCTGTATATTACCTTTCTGACTTTATTCTTGATCTGGATCTCAAATATTGCTTATAACAATGATGACAAATTAATAACTCATATTTTACAAACTTAAAAGGTTTGATAAAATTATATTAATCAGTAAATGAATGTATCACTAAGTGGTAAATGTTTCATTGTTATAAGCAGTATAAATTGTGAACTCGTACTTTCATTAGCCCCAAAAAGCTTTAGCTGCTTTAGAAATTGTGCAGGTTCCCTGAGTTTCCCAAGCAACAAAAGCTATTCCTCAATGTAAGGTGGTAGTATTTATTTGGATACTGCTGCCTTTTGAGCTTGTGTATTACCATTACTACAGATGCCACAAACTAAGTATTTCAGAGCATTCGCTTAAATCCAGATGTATTCTTTCATGGTTGACTAATGTCAGACAGGGGTTACTGTATTGACAGTATTATTCATTAAAATCTGCATTTTTAAATTTATGTGAAACTACCACAGAATTTTCTAGTTTTCTGTCCCAGACAATCAGCACTCTGAGACTTGCAGTAGACGTCCCAGGGCCTTGATTTTAACTTCTTTACTGTTGATTGGAGTTGTGAAAAAACTAGCTGTTAATCTGGCTCCTTGTTTCTATATTTGGACTGGGAAGACAAAACCTAGCACAGAAGGCCTCAGAGAGAATGAGTGGTATCTGATTTTGGTTTGGAATTGATTCTGATCACATTCAAATTTGAAATATCAAAAAACAAATGCAGAGCTGTGGCACTGCTTTATTATGCTTGGGTACACTGGTGAATTGGGGGGAGATTTTTTCTAAGTAGGTCTTAACAAATTCTGAGGAAAGGAAGGAGTGAGCAGCAAAATAAGGACAGTGGACTTCAAAAAATCAGTTTAATGTATTCAAGGAGCTAGTAGGTAAGGTCCCATGGGAAGAAAAATCTAAGAGATAAAGGAGTTCAGGAGAGCTGAAAGTTTCTCAAGGAGACAATATTAAATGGACAACTGCCAACTATTGCAGTGTGAAGATAGGAAGAATAGTAAGAGGCCAGTATGGCTCCATCAGGAGCTCTTGAATGACCTGAAAATCAAAAAGGAATCCTCCAGAAAATGTGGACAGAATGCAAAGGAGAATAGCACAAGCAAGTAGGAACAAAATCACAAAAGCTGAGTCAAAATGTGTGATACCTAGCAAGGAACATAAGAGGCAATGAGGTTCTTTGTCTTTCTCTTGTTCTTAATTTAGTTAAAGTAAAGAGTAGGTCCTCTACTTAGCGGGGAAGGGGAGCTAATTATAGATTATGTCAAAAAGACTGAGGTGTTTAATGCCTATTTTGTTTGTCTTCACTGAAAAAGCTAATGGTGACCAGATATTCAACACAATTAATATTAACAAGAGGGGAGGAGCACAAGTAATGGACAAATTAAAGAATATTTAGGTATGTTAGATGTGTTCAAGTTGGCAGGGTCTGATGAATGTCATCGAAGGGGTATGTGACAAAGCTCTGTCCTTGCCTCCATGGGTCCCACGTTTCCTGGTGGATTTCGCTAGCCTCAGAGGCTCACTGTGACCCTTTTCTCTCTCTAGAGAGAGAAGGGTCACAGTCTACTGAGCCATTTTCATCATAAGCCAGCGAGGGAGGTGAGAAGCTATCCTCCCTTGCACAGTCTCTGTTGTCTCCCAGTCTCAGTGATTAATCGGGGGTGGGGGGGCAATGGGGGGAGCCCAGGCCCACCCTCTACTCCGGGCTCCAGCCCAGGGACCCTAATAGTATCAGCTGTGGTCGCTGACCTTTTAGAAACATGACACATACAGTTCCCCAGGCTACTTCCCCACAGCAGCCCCCACTTCCTCAAGCTCCACTTCACCCTTACCTCAGGGCCTCCTTCCTTGTGCCTGATATGGTGTGACTGCTCAGTCTCTCCAACAGCACAACTTCCTCCCACAGCTCCTGACATCCACACCCACCTGACTAACTGGGAGGCTTTTAACTAGTTTCAGCCAGCCCCTGATTGGCTTCAGGTGTCCCAATCAACCTAGCGTTCTCCCTGCCTTCTGGAAAGTTCTTAATTGGCCCCAGGTGTTTGAATTGACCTGGAGCAGTTGCCATTTAACTTATCCTAATACCAGGGATTTGTTTAGCCTGGAGCCAATATATTGATCTCCCACTACTTTTCTATAGCCATCTGGCCTTGTCCCATCACAGGTACTTAAGGAACTAGAAGATGAAGCAATCTTGGAACCGTTAGCAATTAACTTCAAGAGCTCTAGCAGGATGGGTGAGGTCCCAGAGGACAGGAGGAGGGGAAACATAGTAGCTATCTGTAATGCAGTTCACTCACCAGTAGCATGCTTTCCTGTATCTAGATTAGGAAATATAGCTGTCACTGTGTCGGGTGTCCTATTGCTGCTTGTTACTCGCTCTGCAATAGCCTTTCTCCTGGTAACTTGGCACTCTAGCCAGATCACCATTTAGTCCACTCCTTCTGGGGTTGCAAAATCCAACAGTCTCCAGACTGCGTTTGGCCAACCAGGCCCACCCACTACGCTGGATTCCGTGTAGGGATGCTATAACCAGCAATCCAGGTCCTCAGTCTCCATCCCTATTGCTGTTTCCCTGGTCTCCTTCCTACTGAGCCTCCCTATTTTCCTCTTTCCTGCGTCCGGGTTTACCACTGAAGCATACTCTGCTCCCCATGGCTACTTTATCCCTCCTAGCCTTAAGTCAGACTCCTTACTCCAGGGCAGGATCCCAGTGCTTACTCTCTCTCTGGGCCTCCTCCTTGCTCCTGATGACCACCCTCTTTCCAGAGTGTGATTGCAGACTCCCTCTCCTGCAGCCCCCTTCTACTCTCAGCTTCCTGGTTTTATAGTGCTGTCTCGGTCCTTCCCCAGCTGGTCTTCATCCTCACTTAACCCTGGCCCTCCTCTGCCAGGTGACCTAATTGGCCTCTCAGGCCCTCATTAACCCTACAAGGATGGAAGGGACCTCCAGAAGTCTTCAAGTCCAGCCCCCTGTGGGGCTGTGGCACAACCAAGTACTGTTCTTCAAGTGATGGTCCCTATATGGATTCCAAACGTGTGTGCACATGCAGCCCATGCACCGGAGCTGGAACAATTCTGTAGCAGTGTCTGTTGACTTCCACATGTGTCATGAGTCATCCTCATGTCTGCAGCCAAGTTTATAAAAGGCCGGGGAGGTTGACACTGATCCAGTTCCCTCTTACTGCCGCATGGCCAAAGTCAGAACCTCTGTTCCTCCACATTCTTAGCCTAGATAAGAGAGTTGCTTATCCATTCTGTCATTGTGTACATAGCTGTAGACAGAGATGACTTGAGCCAGCTGATAGCAGGGGGGCAGAGTGAGGGCAGACTGCTTCTGCAGTGTTACTGAGCATGCTCAGTCTTTGTGAACATGCTCAGTACAAGCCAGGCAAATTGGGGGAGGAGGCACATGCCCCCTACGCCCCAAACACATCACCTCTGGTTGTAGATAGTGTTTTTCTTGTTTATGTAGTGTATTAGTATTGTAGTTAGTTAAGTTTCCTTTTGGACTTCTTCCCCATTGGGGAGACCTCCTGGCCTGGGGATTATGCCCCAGCAAGTCAGCTTCAAAAACTGTGCTTCATGCCCTCAGTCCTTTTCTGTGAGCAACGAGCACCAGCAATGCCTCTACTGCCCTGGTGAAACCCATGTCATCATCCACTGTTCCATTTGCCTTTCGTTCCCATCCCAGATTCAGGAAGTCAGGGAACTTTGTTTGCATAATTTCCTCATGGAAGAGGCTATGCACTTATCTGTGCAGTCAGATCCAGGACCAGCAGATCTGCAGGAATGCTGTCCATCCCTGCTGGTGAGCACCCCTCTGTCTTCTTCCTGGGCACTGGATGCACTGGGTACTGCTGCAGCCTGACAAGCCCTGCTGTGGGCATAAGAAGCACAGTCATGGGCACAAGGGCAGATCCAAGTCTGGGACTGCCCCTAAATGCAGCGTTGCCTCCCCGAGCTGGGCCAGGTCAGGTGAGAAGTCATACATCAACTCGCTGCTCCAACTCTCAAGAAGTCCAAGACAGAGCACAAGGAGAAACACCTACATGATCCTCCAGTGCCGCCACCACCCACAATCACTGCTCTGCTGCCGGCATCACTCTGCCCTCTGCTTGCACCACCAGCACCCTGTGGTCTACTGTGCGTGGTTCTCTGTCGCCCAACTGCCTGGAACCACTGCTGCACACTGTAGAGCTGATGCTGTCATACCCAGGTTCTCCACTGCCTTCAAGTCCCCCGGACACCTTGGTCCCCGATGCAGACCACCCTATCAGTGGTCTGCATCCCCACTGTGCAGATCCCGATGCAGACCACCTGATCCTCCGGCTTATGACACTGCTGCCAAGCCATTGTACCGGTACCCATGGGTCCACCACTCCCCAGGGACCCTTACGCTTGTCCATACTGGCCCCCTGGGACCTGTACTGGGACCATTGTGCACCATCAGTGACATCGTATTACCCATCCCCGGTCTACCTCACGCCCTTCTTGATGTCCGAAGAATGGGAGGAAGCGGTGGTACAGTAGGTACTGCTGGTTGCGCCAGTCCCCACCAGTGCCTCCTCATCACCAGATGAGGTGCTGATCCCACCCTCCCTCTCCTCTCCTGATGACCATAGGCAGTACCATGAGGTACTTTGACAGGTGGCGGACGATCTAGGACTCCTGGTGGAGGAGGTCCAGGATATGCACCACCAGCTCCTGAACATCCTCCAGCATCAAGGGCCCTCTTGGACTGCCCTTCCAATCTATGAGGCCATCCTGCAGTCAGTGCAGATGGTCTGGCACACACCTGTCTCCTGTGCCACTACTCCAAAGTGCGCGATGTGCTACTTTGGTGCTAAAGGAACAGACTTCCTCCTTTCCCGCCCACCCCTGATCTCCCTGGTGGTCCATGCAGTAATGGAATCTGCTCACCAACAACACCGCAGGTCCACCCCTCTGGACAGGTCAGCAAAGAAAATGGGCCTCTTGGGCAAGAAGGTTTACTTTTCTGCAGGACTTCAGTTTCGCATTGCCAACTACCAAGCACTGTTGGTGAAATACGACTTTCAGGTATTCTCTCCGTTTTCGGAGTTTAAAGATTTGCTGCTGCCAGACAAACAGCAACGGTTCCAGCTCTGCTGGATGAGGGGAGACTTGTGGCCAAGGTGAACCTTTAAGCGGCAGTGGCTGTCGTTGACGCTGCCTCCCACTTCTTGGCAACCGGCATCATGCTGCGTCGGGATTCCTGGCTCCAATCATCTGGATTCCCTAAAGAAGTCCAGACCACTCTTGAGGACCTCCCCTTTGACATCCACAAGCTCTCCAACGGTAAGACGGATGGATCCCTCCATTCTCTCAAGGATTCTCATGCCACTCTAAGGTTCCTCAGCATTTACACCCCGGCTTTAGTCATCCTTCTGTCCCCATCCCCACACTCCCTATCTGCCCTACTTTCTGTGCCCGCAGGAGCCACTCCGGTGTCGCCAGTGCTCTGAGCGGCCACACTGTTCTACCACTGCCACCTCTGCTTCATTGACCCTGCCCACACAGCATTTTTGACTCCTAGGTTGAGACATGTGAACCTTCTCCTAACTCTTCCCAGGGCCTCCATGTCATCTTTGGGGGCCCTCTTGCCCTGTTCACCCACAATTGGGGTAAGATCACCATGGACCATGTGGTACTGGCTGTTCTCCATCAAGGGTATCAAATTTATCTCATTCCCCCCTTGTTCACCCCATGGTTGCCATGAAGATTCCTCCTACCAAGATCTTCTCCAATAGAAAGCAGACGCCCTTCTCTGAAAGGGCACCGTAGACCCAGTTACCTTCCATTACAGGGTCCATGGCTTCTATTCTCTGTGCTTCCTTATTCTAAAGATTGGGGAGGGGGCCCTCCGCCCTATCTTGGACCTTCTGATGCTCAACAGATTTATAAAGAAATTCAAGTTCTGGATGGTGATGCTCCCCTTGATTATCCCTTCCCTTCCCCAGGGAGCCTCGTTCACGGCTCTCGACATGAAAGATTCCTATTTCCACATCAACTTTACCCAACTCACTGGCAGTTTCTCCATTTTATGGTTGGACACTCCCATTATCTGTTCTGTACCATCCCTTCAGTATTGCAACCATTCCCTGAGTCTTGACAAAAGTCTTCACTGTTGTCGCAGCCCATCTGTGCCATCTCAGCCACTCAGTATTCCCTTACCTGGATGATTGGCTCCTCGTTGCGCCATCCCATGGGCATCTCTTATCAGTCATCCTGGTCCTTTGCATCCTCCTCACCGCTCTCGGAATTTGCATCAACGAGGAAAAGTCAGTCCTCATCCCTACCCACCAGATCATCTTTCTTTGTACACTCCTGGATTCCATCATGGCCCAAGCTTTCCTGCTGGCGGACCGTTTTGCTGCCCTCACTTCTATCACTTCTATCTTACCATCTTGCGCTGCATCCTGCATACCTTCATCCATCAATGTTTCCCTCCTTGGCCACATGGTGACCTGTACCTCTGTGGCACCCCATGTGCGCCTCCACATGCTCCGCCTTCAGATGTGGCTCCTGTCTATCTACAAGCCACAGACAGATGACTTAGACAAACCTGTCTAGCTTCCCAGTTGTTGTCCTAGCCTCCCTCGCATGGTGATCCAACCCATCCAAGGTCTTGGTCAGCACCCCCTTTATACCTCCCCTCCCCCATGCCACTCTCACCATGGATGCCTGTTTCACCACCTGGGGCACCCACCTGAATGGTCAGGCGGCCCAGGGCCTCTGGACCCCCAGGAGGCGAGGATGCATATAAACATTCTAGAATTGTGCACTGCTCATCTTGCCTGTAGGGTATACCTCCCCGCATATGATCTCACCAAATTCATCTGCTCTCCAACAACATGGCTGCAGTAGTCTATCTCAACAGGGAAGGCGGTTCTCTCCCTCCATGCAGTGGCTGTCCACCTCTGGAACTGGTGCATCAAGGATGGTGTCACGCTCCAGGCTGCTTATATCCCGGGTGCTCACAACTCCCTTGCAGACACGCTCAGCACGTCCTTCTACATGAACCACAAGTGAGAACTGCATAACCCTACCCTACACTGTTTTCCGCAGGTGGAGCAGCCCATGCTGGGACCTCTTTGTGACCAATGAGAGCCTCAAACTTCCCCATTATTGTTCCAGGTGGGTCTTGGGGACAGATTCATGGAGCAATGACTTTCTTCGCTGGGCTGGTGACCTATGCTGTGTCTTTCTGCCCATTCCCCTGCTTCCACAAGTCCTGAGCAAGATTTTCTGGGACCAAGCAACAGTCATACTGATACCTCCCTTTTGGCCTGGCCAGTATTGGTTCACAGACCTCCTCCACCTCTTTGTTATGCCCCCCCTCCACCCAACTCTGCCTCTGCACACACCCAGATCTTCTCACGCAGAAGCAGGAGTGACTCCGGTAGCCCAACTCGAGCCCGCTCCACCTCAGGATGGAGTTCGTGAGTACCCAGGGTATGCTCCACCCTGATGCCTGAGGGCCTCACACACAGCAGGAGGCTGTCTACCAGGGCCTTCTGTCAAGTGAAATGGAAACAGTTCACCACCTGGGTTTACCGCCACCATTAAGTAATTTCATTATTGTTTACCTGCTGGACTCCGTATCTATCCCTATTTAACTCAAACTGTCAGGCCTCACCCACAACTCCGTTTGGGTCCACTTGGCAGCACTCAGTACCTCCATCCCTCTGGTGGATGGTTTTTCTGTCTTCAGTCTTCTGGCCACCATCGGTTTCCTCAAAGGTCTGCTCAATGCCTTTCCACCGGTGCTCAAGCCAACCCTTTCCTGGGACCTTAATGTCACTCTCTCTGCCCTGACCAAGCCACCCTTCGAACCCTTCACTACATGCTCTCTCTCCCACATCTCAATGAAGGTGATCTTCTTGGTCACACTCACATTGGTGCGACGTGTTAGTGAGTTGGCAACCATGATAGCTGACCTCCCCACACACCATCTTCCATAAGGACAAAGTCTCCTTATGCCTGCACCCCAAATTCATCCCTAAGGTGATGTCTGCGTTCCACCTCAACCAGTGCATCCACCTCCCAGTCTTTTATCCCACGCCCCATGCCTCCGACAGAGGCAGAACATTGCACTCTCTCAACGTGCACTGGCCTTCTACCTCCACCGCACCCACACCACACTTCACTGCCATTGTCAAATGTTGCGACAGAGAAGCCCTCTCGTCAGAGAACATCTCCAAATGGATCTCCTGTTGCATCTACAAATGCTACACAGACTCCCAGATACCTCCACCTTCTGGAGTCACAGCTCACTTCATGTGGGCACCCCCCACCCCATGTCAGCCTGCCTCGCAGCCATATGGGGCTCCATCCACACCTTTACCTTTCATTAAGCAATCGCCCATTAAGCACTTCTCATGAGTCCTCGCACCCACATCCATGCTGATCGCTGCTTGTTACTCACCCACATTTGGAATCCATAAAGGGACCATCACTTGAAGAAGAGCCAAGTCTGCCGAGACTCATCAAGCCCTAAGACCACTACCCCTTCCTGCTTTTCCATGTGGGCACCAATGATACTGCCAAGAATGACCTTGAGCGGATCACTCCAGACTACGTGGCTCTGGGAAGGAGGATAAAGGAGTATGAGGCGCAAGTGGTGTTCTCGTCCATCCTCCCCGTGGAAGGAAAAGGCCGGGGTAGGGATCGTCGAATCGTGGAAGTCAATGAATGACTACGCAGGTGGTGTCGGAGAGAAGGCTTTGGATTCTTCGACCATGGGATGGTGTTCCAAGAAGGAGGAGTGCTAGGCAGAGACGGGCTCCACCTAACGAAGAGAGGGAAGAGCATCTTCGCGAGCAGGCTGGCTAACCTAGTGAGGAGGGCTTTAAACTAGGTTCACCGGGGGAAGGAGACGAAAGCCCTGAGGTAAGTGGGGAAGCGGGATACCGGGAGGAAGCATGAGCAGGAGCGTGTGAGAGGGGAGGGCTCCTGCCTCATACTGAGAATGATGGGCGATCAGCTGGTTATCTCAAGTGCCTATATACAAATGCACAAAGCCTGGGAAACAAGCAGGGAGAACTGGAGGTCCTGGCAAAGTCAGGGAATTATGATATGATTGGAATAACAGAGACTTGGTGGGATAACTCGCATGACTGGAGTACTGTCATGGATGGGTATAAACTGTTCAGGAAGGACAGGGAGGCCAGAAAAGGTGGGGGAGTTGCACTGTATGTAAGGGAGCAGTATGACTGCTCAGAGCTCAAGTATGAAACTGCAGAAAAACCTGAGAGTCTCTGGATTAAGTTTAGAAGCGTGAGCAACAAGGGTGATGTAGTGGTGGGAGTCTGCTATATACCACCGGACCAGGGGGATGAGGCTTTCTTCCGGCAACTAACGGAAGTTACTAGATCGCAGGCCCTGGTTCTCATGGGAGACTTCAATCACCCTGATATCTGCTGGGAGAGCAATACAGCGGTGCACAGACAATCCAGGAAGTTTTTGGAAAGTGTAGGGGACAATTTCCTGGTGCAAGTGCTGGAGGAACCAACTAGGGGCGGAGCTCTTCTTGACCTGCTGCTCACAAACCTGGAAGAATTAGTAGGGGAAGCAAAAGTGGATGGGAACCTGGGAGGCAGTGACCATGAGATGGTCGAATTCAGGATCCTAACACAAGGAAGAAAGGAAAGCAGCAGAATATGGACCCTGGACTTCAGAAAAGCAGACTTTGACTCCCTCAGGGAACTGATGGGCAGGATCCCCTGGGAGAATAACATGACGGGGAAAGGAATCCAGGGGAGCTGGCTGTATTTTAAAGAATCCTTATTGTGGTTACAGGAACAAACCATCCCGATGTGTAGAAAGAATAGTAAATATGGCAGGCGACCAGCTTGGCTTAACAGTGAAATCCTTGCTGATCTTAAACACAAAAAAGAGGCCTACAAGAAGTGGAAGACTAGACAAATGACCAGGGATGAGTATATAAATATTGCTCGGGCATGTAGGAATGGAATCAGGAAGGCTAAATCACACCTGGAGTTGCAGCTAGCGAGGGATGTTAAGAGTAACAAGAAGGGTTTCTTCAGGTATGTTGGCAACAAGAAAAAAGCCAAGGGAAGTGTGGGCCCCTTACTGAATGAGGGAGGCAACCTAGTGACAGAGGATGTGGAAAAAGCTAACGTACGCAATGCTTTTTTTGCCTCTGTCTTCACGAACAAGGTCAGCTCCCAGACTGCTGCACTGGGCAGCACAGCATGGGGAGGAGGTGGCCAGCCCTCTGTGAAGGAAGAAGTCGTTCGGGATTATTTAGAAAAACTGGATGTGCACAAGTCCATGGGGCCGGATGCGTTGCATCCGAGAGTGCTAAAGGAATTGGCGGATGTGATTGCAGAGCCATTGGCCATTATCTTTGAAAACTCATGGCGATCGGGGGAAGTCCCAGAAGACTGGAAAAAGGCTAATGTAGTGCCCATCTTTAAAAAAGGGAAGAAGGAGGATCCTGGGAACTACAGGCCAGTCAGCCTCACCTCAGTCCCCGGAAAAATCATGGAGCAGGTCCTCAAGGAATCAATCCTGAAGCACTTACACAAGAGTAAAGTGATCAGGAACAGTCAGCATGGATTCACCAAGGGAAAGTCATGCCTGACTAACCTAATTGCCTTCTATGATGAGATAACTGGTTCTGTGGATGAAGGGAAAGCAGTGGACGTGTTGTTCCTCGACTTTAGCAAAGCTTTTGACACGGTCTCCCACAGTGTTCTTGTCAGCAAGTTAAAGAAGTGTGGGCTGGATGGATGCACTACAAGGTGGGTAGAAAGTTGGTTAGATTGTCGGGCTCAACGGGTAGTGATCAATGGCTCCATGTCTAGTTGGCAGCCGGTATCTAGCGGAGTGCCCCAAGGGTCGGTCCTGGGGCCGGTTTTGTTCAATATCTTCATTAATGATCTGGAGGATGGTGTGGATTGCACCCTCAGCAAGTTTGCGGATGACACTAAACTGGGAGGAGTGGTAGATACGCTGGAGGGTAGGGATAGGATACAGAGGGACCTAGACAAATTGGAGGATTGGGCCAAAAGAAATCTGAGGTTCAACAAGGACAAGTGCAGAGTCCTGCAGTTAGGACGGAAGAATCCAATGCACCGCTACAGACTAGGGACCGAATGGCTAGGCAGCAGTTCTGCAGAGAAGGACCTAGGGGTGACAGTGGACGAGAAGCTGGATATGGGTCAACAGTGTGCCCTTGTTGCCAAGAAGGCCAATGGCATTTTGGGGTGTATAAGTAGGGGCATTGCCAGCAGATCGAGGGACGTGATCTTTCCCCTCTATTCGACATTGGTGAGGCCTCATCTGGAGTACTGTGTCCAGTTTTGGGCTCCACACTACAAGAAGGATGTGGAGAAATTGGAGAGAGTCCAGCGAAGGGCAACAAAAATGATTAGGGGTCTGGAACACATGACTTATAAGGAGAGGCTGAGGGAACTGGGATTGTTTAGTCTACGGAAGAGAAGAATGAGGGGGGATTTGATAGCTGCTTTCAACTACCTGAAAGGTGGATCCAAAGAGGATGGATCTAGACTATTCTCAGTGATAGCAGATGACAGGACAAGGAGTAATGGTCTCAAGTTGCAGTGGGGGAGATTTAGGTTGGATATTAGGAAAAACTTTTTCACTAGGAGGGTGGTGAAACACTGGAATGCGTTACCTAGGGTGGTGGTGGAATCCCCTTCCTTAGAAGTTTGTAAGGTCAGGCTTGACAAAGCCCTGGCTGTGATGATTTAGTTGGGATTGGTCCTGCTCTGGGCAGGGGGTTGGACTAGATGACCTCCAGAGGTCCCTTCCAACTCTGATATTCTATGATTCTAAGAGGAGGTTACTTACCTGTAACTGGAGGTTCTTGGAGATGTGTGGTTCCTATTTGGATTACCATACCTGACCTCCATCCCCTCTGCTGTGAACTATGCTGCTTAGTGGTAAGAAGGAACTGGAGTGGTGTTCACCTGCATGGCCTCTTATAACCTCAGCTGCGGACATGACGATGACACACATGTGGATCAATAGATACTGCTACACAGTTGTTCCAGCTCTGGCGCACTTGTGCACCCATATTTGGAATCCAAATAAGGACCACACCTGACAAAGAACCTCCAGTTACAGATAAGTAACCTCCTCAACCTAGACCATCCCAATAGGTATTTGTCCAACCTGTTTTTAAAAACCTCCAGTGATGAGAATTCCATAAATTCTCAAGGAGGCCTATTCCACAGCTTAACTACCCTTATAGTTAGAAAGTTTTTCCTAATATCTAATCTAAATTCTTTGCTGTAGATTAAGACCATTACTACCTCTGCTACCTTCAGTAGACATGGAGAACAGTTGGTCATGGCCCTCTTTATAACAACCCATAGTATATTTGAAGACTGCTATCTGATCCGTCCATCCGTCCCCTCCCCCACACATCATCTTTTCTAAAGACTAAAATTACCCCGTTTTTTAAACTTTTCCTCATAGGTCAGATTTTCTAAACCTTTTATCATTTTTGTTGCTCTCCTCTGGACTCACTTCAGCTTGTCCACATCTTTCCTAAAGCATGGTGCCCAGAATTGGACACAGTACTCCAATTGAGGCCTCACCAGTGTCAAGTAGAGGACAATTGCCTCCCTTGTCTTACAAACCAAACTCCTGTTAATACATCCCAGAATGATATTAGTCTTTTGGGCAGCTGCATCACACTGATGACTCGTATTCAATTTATGATCCACTATAACCCCCAGATCCTTTTCAGCAGTGCTACCACCTAATCAATTCCTCATTTTGTATTTTTGTATTTGATTTTTCCTTCCTAAGAGAAGTACTTTTACTTGTCTTTATTCAGACCAATTCTCCCATTTGTCAAGGTCAATTTGAATTTTAATCCTGTCTTCCAAAGTGCTTTCAACCACTTCCAGGTTGATGTCATCTGCATATTTTATAAACATGCTCTCCACTCCATTGCTCAAGTCATTAATGAAAATATTGAATAGTATCGGACCCAGGACTGACCCCTGTAGGTCCCCACTAGATGCAACCACCCAATCTGACAGCGAACCATTGAGAACTACTCTTTGAGTATAGTCTTTCAACCAGTTTTGCCACCCACCTTACAGCAGTTTCATCTAGACCACATTTTCCTTTTGTCACTTTGAGATTTAGACTACTGCAATGCACTCTACCTGGGATAACCTTTTAAATTTATTCAGAAAGTGCAGCTGGTGCAGAATTCAGCAGCCCACCTCTTAAGCAGTGTTTCTTTCCATTAACATGTTAAACCTCTGCTTTATGACCTGTGCTAGTTTCCTGTTGACTTCTGGAGTGATATTAAGGTTTTGGTTTTGACCTATAAGGCCAAAATGGCCTGGGACCTATCTAAGAGACAGCTTCCCTTTCCATGTAATATTGTCACAGTTGGGGTCAGTGGAGGCACTTGAGCTGAAACCCCTTCTGCATGAATTAGAGGACGCAGCTTGCAGGGCAGTCTGTTAGGGCCCTGGACCTTTGGAACTCCATTTTTCCCTAGGGCCATAATAGCCAGTTTGTCAGCCTTCACAGCACATTGCAAGGCCTGCCTTTTCTCCCTTGCCTGTGAGGTGATGGTGTTGTGTAGGTATGGGTATAGGCTCTGGGGACTGGAGATGGGGGGGAGTTGATTAATTTCAGTTGTATTTATGTTGTTGCTTTATATTTTAGTTGATGTGGGGGAAACCCACAGGTCTGCTTATTTTAGTGTATTTTTAAAAATTGGCAAGGGTGCACAGAACACTAGGTGAGCACTCTTTAATTACATTTTGTATAAATCTAAATAAATAAAATGAAAAAAGTGTTCCTGCCATTGCTTATGATTATATTTTTCACTGTGCTTAGTAAGAAAGCCACTTATATCATTTTTATTTTACAAACAGAATACTACTATAACTAATAGCAGACTGCAAGTATATTTTCAAAGCTTAAAAATTGCAATTACAATTTTTCAGATTTTTGATAAATACCAGTATTAACTTTTAATCCTTGTTTTAATTGTCCAGTATTTTCAACAATTGGCATTTAGCATAAATCTTACAAAGGGCAAATATGTAAAGTAAGACAAACCTTGCGAAAGCAAAATAAAATCACAAATGACATTTAGTAGGAAAACCATGAAAGGGAATTGTCTTTAATTAGTTCACAGTTGGAGATTTGTTCACACTGCTTATTTTAGTTAAGTCTTTCATCGGGGAGAAACAAGCTATTTAACTTTCAAGATCTTTGGAGGGGAGTTGGCCTTGAAGCCCTGGTCTTGCACACAGCTTAGAAATATTCTGAAAAAGATGTCGTCGTCTTCTACCATACTCTGTACCTAACTGTAAATACATAGTTTATAGATCCTGCCTTTCCATAATGTTTAAAAATCTAAAGCAAGTTCAAAGACTTGCTAGATGGAGTACAGGGGACCAGTCACAAAATTGCATCTCTGGATCCAGCTACCAGTGACAGCTTTAATGTCCAGTGTCCCATATACCACGGGGGGCAAAGAACAAATATTTTATAGTGTTGGAAAGCTGGATTCTCATCTTAGCTTTACAATGATTTACACTGTTTTCTTCTAGCTCAGCAGGTTGTGAGATGTCCATCCTTAAAAGCAACTCATTCTGATTACCAGCTTGCTTTTCACTCCATTTGAATTCCAATTTTATTTCAGCAGCTTCTATCTTTAAGGAACAAAAGCTACAAAACAACTTTTAATACTATACAAAAGAAGCTCAGAACCCTGGTTTCCAGTGGGCATTAAGCACTGATGTTTTGTTCTAGTAATTCATGAAATATTGTAAGGGGTTAGAATGAGCTGATATACTGAACTGACTGTGTGTGGTTTATGTAGGCCTGCAGAATTCAGTTTTTTTGTTTTTTATCATTTTAATGGATAATATCGATGTTTACGCATTTTTTCAATTTTTATCAATTTAAATTTTCACAGTTGTGCATAATTATGGGTGTTAAGCATTTTTTATTTTTAATGATTTAATTGTCATAGCAGGGAGTCAGATAATTATTTAATGACAGATGTTGAGATTCAAAAAGTTAAAGCTTTATAAGTGTTAAAACACATAGTGTCAACATCACATAAAAATATACAAAGTAAATATCCTTAAATCAAACTTTAATGAATTCTCAAGCAGCATTTTTTTTACTTTGCCTAGCCATAAATTTTGATTATCATTCATGGACACATTTTTCATTGGTTTATGTGTACAATGAAATCAATGTTTGCCAACCTTTACCAATAAAAATTGAATCCTTCCAAGTTTAGGTATATTGAACCAGAATGCGCTGGTGGTTCCATCAGTTTCTGTAGAATTTAGCTTTCATTTTAAAAAACAAAAACTAAGTCTCTAGCCCTTTGGATCATGAAGAAAGCTTTCTGAATGTGGACTGGCAAAGTGCTTTCCTCCTGGGGATGGGTCTACAGAGGTGTGAACTGTTCCATTAATCTAAGTGGGCTGTTACCTCTGAAGGCTAAGGATGAAAATGAAGCAATGTCATTATTGTTCAAATAAAAAATATATTAAGTCCAGAGGATTTGTTTACAAAATCAGTGTACATTAATTTCACTGCTTGTCATTGTAACAGAAACTTGCATCTCTCATGTCTGATGTTCCACAAGGCGCAATCCTGTCACTTTTTTTGTTCAATGTATTTTCAGTATAGATGTTAGAATATTTTGAGAGATTGTGAGATGCTGCAATGCTCTCAGCATGCCAATAATACCTAGGTAGTTCTCAGCAAGCATGGAAAATGCTGTTTCTAAGCTGTGCCTATGTATAAGAGAAACTTGGAATCTGGATGAAAAATAGATGGCTCAATCTTACCCAAACTTAGATGATGTCGAGAAAAGAAAATAATTAAGAGGAAATGGGTGGAGCTACAATCTAATTGTGGATTGAGGTCATCCTTGTATTTCTGGAAATCCCCTCACATGCATGGGTGCTACCACAAGCAAATAATAAAGTAGTGTGTAAACTCAGTTTGTTATTAGTGTCATCACCGCTGCTGGATATCCATGTAATAACAGTGGTAAGAAATGCATACTTTCATCATCGGTTTTGGTTAGCCAGGAGACTGTGCCCTTTTCCCTTCAGATTTTGGTTTAGGCTTCGTCATCCATGAGTTGTTTCACTTTCAGCCTAGGCTACTGTGATTTTTCTGTGAATGGCTATGAAGGTCACCTGGAAGCTAGAGCTGGTTAAACAAGATGCAGCCTGCTTTCTAGGCAAGGCTGATTGACAGGAGCATGTCACACGCATGCTTCATGCTCTGTTTTGACTCCCTATCTGAAACAAGGTGTACTCATTTTTTCTTATAGATGTTTGTCTACCCTGAGAAGTGACATAAAATTGTCAATGTGGGGTTCCAGGTTGATTGATTGTGTCTCACTTATTTCCATATCCTGTTTGTTCAATTTGCAAGGAAAACCATTTTTTCTAATTTTTAGGCTCACCAATCAGGAAAGATTCTTTCCATCTCACATATAGTTGTCAGGAATGGAGGCTCTTCAGAACAAATGACCATCTCAGCTGTACCGGGACACTCCCATTGTCTTCACAACATGGCCTCAGTGATGCCTGTGCAACCCCATTAGCCTTCAAAGTAATATATGATTAGGCACGTTAGATCATTTTTTGTACAATTGTGATGTAACCCTAACTCTAAATTTTTACACATAGGGCTTGATCCTGCAAGGTGCTAAGTATATACTCCATTACTTTTAAAATTAAATTATTTGTGATATTCTGCAAGCTACCTATTATGCATTACTTGCACAGGCTTGGAGCCTGTCTACTCCTTGTCTAGATTGCATCAAAAGGCACTACAGTACCACAAAAAATAACCCTAATGATACATTAATAGATTGATATACACATCATTAGCCTTGATGCTGTAAACACTTATGCATGGTGCTTAACTTTATGCATTTAAGCAGTCCTATTGAAGTCTTCAAGCATATTCCAGTTCAATTGTTGAGATCTTCTCCCATCTGGAGATTTGTCCCTTTTGTGTATGTTCTGCTGCTGCCAATATTATAATACCATTTCATGTGTAACAAACTAAGTATCTCAGTATCTAAAGATGTGAAAATTAGTTTTTCTTCAAATTAGTAAGAAGTTTCTACTCTTGGGTCCATGCTCCTACACAAAGCTGAGGCCAGGACTGCATACGCTTAAAGTTATAAACTATTGTTTCCAGTTAAAAATGTATTGCCATATCATGGGCAATAAATAGTAGGTACCTCAAATGCCCCAGTTACTAACTCCTTGCTATCCACAGTCATTGCAGGAAACAAGATACTTTAAAAAGCTGGGAGGAGGGAGAGAAACAAAGGGTATGTGTGTCTGTCTATATTCTGTCTTTGCCGGGGATAGACCAGGAATGAAGCCTTAGAACTTTTAGTAAGTAATCTAGCTAGGTACGTGTTAGATTATGATTTCTTTAAATGGCTGAGAAAAGAATTGTGCTGAATAGAATAACTATTTCTGTCTGTGTATCTTTTTTGGTAACTTAAGGTTTTTGCCTAGAGGGGTTCTCTATGTTTTGAATCTAATTACCCTGTAAGGTATCTACCATCCTGATTTTACAGGGGGGATTTTTTTTTATTTCTATTTACTTCTATTTCTATTAAAAGTCTTTTTGTAAGAAAACTGAATGCTTTTTCATTGTTCTCAGATCCAAGGGTTTGGGTCTGTGGTCACCTATGCAAATTGGTGAGGCTTTTTATCCAACATTTCCCAGGAAAGGGGGGGTGCAAGTGTTGGGAGGATTGTTCACTGTTCTTAAGATCCAAGGGTCTGGGTCGGTAGTCACCTAGGCAAATTGGTGAGGCTTTTTACCAAACCTTGTGGTTTTGGGAAGTATTTTGGGGGGAAAGACGTGTTCAAACAGCTCTTCCGCAGTAACCAGTATTTGTTTGGTGGTGGTAGCGGCCAATCCAAGGACAAAGGGTGGAATATTTTGTACCTTGGGGAAGTTTTGACCTAAGCTGATAAAGATAAGCTTAGGAGGTTTTTCATGCAGGTCCCCACATCTGTACCCTAGAGTTCAGAGTGGGGGAGGAACCTTGACATTTCTCTCCCTCCTCCCAGCTTTTTAAAGTATCTTGTTTCCTCATTGGTCATTTTGGTCAGGTGCCAGCGAGGTTACATTTAGCTTCTTAACCCTTTACAGGTGAGAGGCGATTTCCTCTGGCCAGGAGGGATTTTAAAGGGGTTTACCCTTCCCTTTATATTTATGACAATATGTTACACCTGCAAATAAATATGCACTTACCAGTTGTGAATACAGACCCAACATTTTTGCCTATTTTGCATTCCCTGCCCCTATTAAACATAAGACTGTCATGATCACGATATAAAGTTATTTGAATCCTTCCTTAATACAAATACTCTTCACTGAGATGTTTTACTGTACAGTGTTCTACAAGGAGGTCTGTCTAGCCTATATTGAGCCAGGAATTCCTGAGTTATAATCCTGATATTGACAATGAATACATGGCATTGATCAAGTCACCTAACCTCTTTTTTTGTCTTATTTTCCAACCTGTAAAATGGGGTTAATACTTATGACCATTCCTCTGCTGTGTTTTGAGGTTTATTTAGATAATGGTTGTACAACACATTGAAAATGTGAAAGAATCAGTAGTTGCTTCAATACCTTATCATTAACTCAGATAATTTAAGATGAGATCCATTTGAGCCATGCAATGGTGATGGTGCAGAGTAATTTTTATTTTAAAACTTAAGCTGAAGAAATATTTATAGTAAGCATAGAAGTTTATGTTGTACTTACCATATGTCAGGTTGTAGATGTGGTGCTTGTAACAGTTTATCAAGAGGTTGTCAGATGTTGGCCACACCCTTTTTTATAGTAGCCAGTTCTTTTTGCGACTGTTATCTTAATATGAATGAATGTAGAAAGAAAATATATATGAAAAGGAAAGTTTTAATACCAGTGTTGTACCTTGACAGCAGTGATAAAACTGGGAGGCTATGCCTCATTGTTTAGTGACAAAATTAATGAATATTATTATCCATCTTTCTCTCCACCTTTCCTTGCATCTACATTCTTTGGTAATATTTACTGACAATTAACACTTTAATACTTAGCATTATATAAAGACATATAGTGATATTCTATAACAAATAAGTGGATATTAATTTTAACATTTTCTGAAGTTTATCAGTTTAAAACTCTGAAACACATGAGTAGTTTTCTCTGAAAATACATATCCATTGCTACTGTGATATGATGTTGGATTAGAGCAACATAAATTACTGATTCTACTAGTTTTGTAGATCAAATTGAAGTTCACAATCTCTGCATCTATAGGAACTGCACCAGCATGAAAAATAGTTTCATAAGTGAGTAGCTTGGTAGACTCTATACTGTATTTCCTAATTTATGTGTGTACCATTGCTTTGTACTGCATAGAATACCAGACCCATTCAAAATTTTGACTGTCAGCCTTTAGAGTTTACCCTAAAAAGGATTCAGAGTAGCAGCCGTGTTAGTCTGTATCTGCAAAAAGAAAAGGAGTACTTGTGGCACCTTAGAGACTAACAAATTTATTTGACCATAAGCTTTCGTGAGCTACAGCTCACTTCATCGGATGCATTCAGTGGAAAATACAGTGGGGAGACTTATATACACAGAGAACATGAAACAATGGGTGTTACCATACACACTGTAACGAGAGTGATCAGGTAAGGTGAGCTATTACCAGCAGAAGAGCTGGGGGGCAGGGGAACCCTTTTGTAGTGATAATCGAGGTGGGTAGACAATGGATCGTGTGGTGTGGTCTGGATGAAAGCTGGTCAAGAACAGTATGCCCGATAATGTCACGGCAAACCTGGTGGCTGAACTTTGTGACTTTGTCCTCACCCATAACTATTTCACATTTGGGGACAATGTATACCTTCAAATCAGCGGCACTGCTATGGGTACCCACATGGCCCCCCAGTATGCCAACATTTTTATGGCTGACCTAGAACAACGCTTCCTCAGCTCTTGTCCCCTAATGCCCCTACTCTACTTGCGCTACATTGATGACATCTTCATCATCTGGACCCATGGAAAAGAAGCCCTTGAGGAATTCCACCCTGATTTCAACAATTTCCATCCCACCATCAACCTCAGCCTGGACCAGTCCACACAAGAGATTCACTTCCTGGACACTACGGTGCTAATAAGCGATGGTCACATAAACACCACCCTATACCGGAAACCTACTGACTGCTATGCCTACCTACATGCCTCCAGCTTTCATTCAGACTACACCACATGATCCATTGTCTACAGCCAAGCTCTACGATACACCGCATTTGCTCCAAACCCTCAGACAGAGACAAACACCTACAAGATCTCTATCAAGCATTCTTACAACTACAATACCCACCTGCTGAAGTGAAGAAACAAATTGACAGAGCCAGAAGAGTACCCAGAAGTTACCTACTACAGGACTGGCCCAACAAAGAAAATAATAGAACGCCACTAGCCATCACTTTCAGCCCCCAACTAAAACCTCTCCAACGCATCATCAAGGATCTACAACCTATCCTGAAGGACAACCCACCACTCTCACAGATCTTGGGAGACAGGCCAGTCCTTGCTTACAGACAGCCCCCCAACCCGAAGCAAATACTCACCAGCAACCACACAACAGAACCACTAACCCAGGAACCTATCCTTGCAACAAAGCCCATTGCCAACTGTGTCCACATATCTATTCAGGGGACACCATCATAGGGCCTAATCACATCAGTCACACTATCAGAGGCTCGGTCACCTGCACATCTACCAATGTGATATATGCCATCATGTGCCAGCAATGCTCCTCTGCCATGTACATTGGCCAAACTGGACAGTCTCTACGTAAAAGAATAAATGGACACAAATCAGACGTCAAGAATTAACACATTCAAAAACCAGTCGGAGAACACTTCAGTCTCTTTGGTCACTCGATTACAGACCTAAAAGTGGCAGTTCTTCAACAAAAAAACTTCAGAAACAGACTCCAACGAGAGACTGCTGAATTGGAATTAATTTGCAAACTGGATACAATTAACTTAGGCTTGAATAAAGACAGAGAGTGGATGGGTCATTACACAAAGTAAAACTATTTCCCCATGTTTATTCCCCCCCACCCCAACTGTTCCTCAGACGTTCTTGTCAACTGCTGGAAATGGCCCACCTTGATTATCACTACAAAAGGGTTTCTCCCCCCGCCCCCGCCCCTGGCTCTCCTGCTGGTAATAGCTCACTTTACCTGATCATTCTAGTTACAGTGTGTATGGTTAACACCCATTGTTTCATGTTCTCTGTGTATATAAATCACCCCACTGTATTTTCCACTGAATGCATCTGATGAAGTGAGCTGTAGCTCACGAAAGCTTATGGTCAAATAAATTTGGTAGTCTCTAAGGTGCCACAAGTACTCCTTTTCTTTTTACCCTAAAAAGGTTATAAGTCCTAATACTGCCACAGATAACAGAAATTCTCCTTTAGGCTAAGGAACCTTGTGGAGTGGGTGAGTTGGTTTGTTTGTGAGGCTGTTTTTTGGAGAAGAAAATTGTCCTGTGTTTTCTTCCTGCTAACAGCTATTCAAAGTCCACACTCTTAAAGTGCACAGCATAACCTGAGAACTGTGAAGTTCTGTGTGGCTCATGGACATGTTAGTTGATGGTAATGATTAACATTTATATACATCATTTTGTTAGAAATGCATTGTCTCAGCATATATCTCTCTTTGCAAGTCTTCACTGGAGGGAGCCATATAATGACTTTATCTTCCATTTTTCTAGTTATTAATGATAATGACTAGGGTCCTGAGAGAAAAAAATGGAAATAGGACCAGAAAAGGGAAATTTTTATCAAGATTTATCCAGAATTAAATGCATGTCATTCTACATAGTAACTAGATCGTTGCTGTTTGGCTGGCCAACATCAAGGGTAAAATGTATCATGCCTTTGGAAAGCATGAGTAATCAGGTTTTGTATGCAGCACCATGAGGAATGAAGTACCTAGCACCCTTTTGTGCACTGTAAAGAATAATAAAAATTATAATAAAATTCATCCCAATACTCAGGCAGGTCCCAGAGCTACAGTCATTCAACCTATAAGCTGAAAGAGTAGTTGTTTCCTATCCCCTAAATGCGATGTGAGCCACTGGATCTGCATACTTGTGGATCCTGTGGCATCTCCCTTGACCTAATTTGATTCCATTCACCTGTCCCCAATTCTGTGCTGACCTGCTCAGGACAGGCATGGACCTCCCTTCCACAAGGCTTAAGCAATATAGACGATCATGACTCTGAGGGTACACTGTAGTAAAAGACCTGTAACACAGCCATAGCTGACCCAAATCAGCTGACTCCAGCTTGTGGGGTCTGGGCTATGGGGCTATAAAATTTCAATGTAGACGTTCGGGTTTGTGCTGGATCCCAGGCTCTGAGACCATCCAGGCTCCAGCCTGAGCCCAAACATCTACATTGCAGTTTTATAGTCTTGCAGCCCAGTAAGCCTGAGTCAGCTGACTTTGACCAGCCACAAATCTTTTATTGCAGAAACTACGGGTATCTCTTATTGCAGTGTAGAAATGCCCTTAGTTTCTGTTCCCTTTGCTGATACTGATGCTGTGTGTAGCCCTAGGTAAATTACTTATGCATATTTAAATTTGAGTGATTGAAAACGGCATTATAATGGAAATGTTTGGACAACTTTAGCTAATACTGAAGCAGAGAATAATTTATCTGGCATTCAGAGTTTTTCTTCCACTGAACAAGAGACAATCTGTGCAGCTTTTGAGAGATGGCACCACAGTCATTTGTTATATAACAGGTTTAGAGAAGCTCACTCTTGAGCACTCTGACAAGAAGCTGTTTGGTTCTGGGAATGGTTTACATTTCATCACATATTTCCTCTTGCAATTACTTACCAGTCATTTTGAGAAACAAACATAGTGCTCATCAAGACTGGATTGTTACTCTAGTCATTGTTACTCTAGTCATCTGGAAATAGGTGATGCCTCGCATCTTTTTGTCACAAGTTAAAATTTTAAAATCACTTCCATTCTTTTCCAGGGAACTGGTTCCCTGACAGTAGTCATAGTGATGGATTTGAGTCAAGGGTTCCTGTAAGCCTTTCTTCCCGTTACATCTAGCAAAAGTTCCTCATAAAATTTAGAGAAGACAAAGCTCATGTGATGCTATAGCTCCAACTTGTGCTCACCACTTTGGCTTCTCAGAACTTCTAGCCCTGCCAGTTTTGCTACCAGCTCATCCAAATATCTTGTTTCAAAGGTATGATCAAGTTCTCTGTGCAGACCCAAAACTTCCGTCTTTCACAGCCTTGATTTCTAGTGCGTTGCTTACCTCCAAAATATAGTGCTAGCAAGAACTTCAGTGATTGTTTCTTGCCAGTAATAAGTCTTCCAAGAGGAAAACTTATGCTCTGAAATGTAAGAGATTTTCTTTACGGATATTGAATGGGGTCTTGCTTCAGTGATTAGCTCAGTTCTTTTCAACTTGCACCGTTTGTATCACTTAAGCACTCTTGACTTTAGTTGAGTTCTTTTAAAAGTGCCTTTGGCAACAAGGTCTGCATGCCAGTTATTACTATGAGGATCTTTGGTATTTGTACATAGGACTGTATAAAAGATTTTAAAAGGGACTATGGAGTATCATTCCACTGATGTGGGAGTGTCACCTTTTTTGAATTTGAATCTCTCACTTAGAAACTTATAGGAACTGCTTGTAAGCCACTGGGGGAATTTTTTTGTACCACCTATCCTTAAAGACTTCATTGTTAGTGGCTATAACAATTGCTGGAAGGGTTAGTGAAACACAAGCATTAATGGCTGATACTTTCTAAAGCATGTTCCATCAGGGTAAAGTAGTTTTAGAGTTCAAGAATGTGTTGAGTAAATTCTGGAGATTAAAGGTATATTTAGTGAGCAATTTGACAAATGAAGAGTGCAGTGATCCATTAGCAGCTAGAGAAATCACTAAAGACTCAAAATGAAAAATTATTTCAGAACTGATCCATTTTCAGTGCAAAAAGTTCAAAAATTACTCTTTTTATCAGTCTTTCTAATGTAATTCTGTTGGATTATAGTGGTTGCTTATGAAGCAGATCCTGTCTCATTGAAAACCATTTTTGTATTAGCATTTCTAGTATTCTCCACCTCTGTATCTGTTTATCAAGCATTGGCAGCTGGTGTCCAGAAGAAAGGCTGCGAATGGCTATCTGCATGTGTGCACCTCTCCTCCTCCCCTCTCCACAGTTAATCATATTTCAAAGTTAAAGTGAATGTAGTGCTGGTGATTAAGGGAAATTGATGGAAGTGGGAAGAAAAAAAGGAACCCCCCGTTCCCCATTTCAAAATGAAAAACTGAAACAGTTTGGAAGAAAAGAGCAGTTACCTGTCTGTGACACTGTTTTCTCTTAGTCTCAACTTCTTCCCCTTCAAGGTAATACTGAACTAATGAAGGATTTTAAATACTTGAATATCTTTTGGGTAACAAACACCGCTACATATGCATCATGAAAGGAATGTAAAAGACAGTTTTATAATACAAAAGATGGAGATTCCAGCTACAGGAGAACAAATACTGAATCTACTTTTTAGTAATAGGAGGAATTAATTGAGACAATAAGTATAGCAGGGAAACTTGGAACCACTGACCCTGTGATACAGTGGTCACTTTCAACAAGAAAGGAAAAGCAACATTTTCCAACAGATACCACACAGTTAACTGTACAGTTGTCACAAATGTCTTTATCTGTGTACTGCAAAATCTCAGAAAACACTACATCAGAACTGCTGGGAAATGCTAACATTTAAATGATGACCACTGTATTTGAATTCAGCGTAGCAAGAAACTAACTCTCAGAATGCAAAAAGAAAAGGAGGACTTGTGGCACCTTAGAGACTAACAAATTTATTTGAGCATAAGCTTTCGTGAGCTACAGCTTATGCTCAAATAAATTTGTTAGTCTTTAAGGTGCCACAAGTCCTCCTTTTCTTTTTGCGGACACAGACTAACACAGCTGCTACTCTGAAACCTCTCAGAATGCAGGAGAACAAGAATATTAAGATTTCAAGAAGGTACATTTTGAGGATTCTAAATATAATTAGCCAGTTCAGAAAGGAGGAAGTATACTCTGGTGTATAAGATGGCTTTGGAAACCTAAAAGACATTATAATTAAGGAGGTAGAAAAACAGTTCTTCAAACTATAAGAACAATACAAGGAACAAGAAGTAGGCAATGTGACTTCAGGAGGGACTGCTCAAATCCTGTATTATAAAGAGAAAAGAGGAGAGACCAACAAGAATGCATAGTCATCTATGATCAGGTTAAAAAAAAAAATCAAGATCAATTTTGCTAACCAAAGAGGCTCAGGGAAATAAGGCCTTTTATTATAGATGGTGTTCAGTACACAAATTTCAAAAAATAATTTCCATTATGTCCTTTTAGTTTCGTATGCTTAACATTTTCAGAAACATTAACCATCGAGGCTGTGGTTTTCTATGGTATCACAAGGTCAATTTTCTTAGATAGTTTGACTAATATCCATAGACCTTTTTAGAGTTTGGTAAAGGTGAAAAAATAGTTTTCACAATTTAAAAAATTGTCACCATAATTTTTTATGCAAGGGAAAGGCCAATGTCTGAAAATCGAAACTTGATCTTTCATTAAAGGCCACCTCTACTAAACAATAATTTAATTATTGTGCCGTAAGTTGTTTCTTGTATCTGGTTTCATTGTAATAATTTTTGAAATATTAAGCAAAGAAAATCTTTGATATGGATTAAAAATATCTTGAGAATATATTAGCTTGACTTACAAAAGCACTGGGCACCTATAGCTCTTCACTGACTTCTAGCAGGGATAGGGGTATTCAGCACCTTTGGAAAATCTCTCTCTGCCTTGGTTTAGCCATTTATAAATTGAATGAATACCTATCTTAAGCCTTGATCCTGCAAATGCTTATTATGCACATGCTTAACTTGAAGTGTGTGTTCATGGGTTTGCAGGACTTGGGCCTAAAGGATGTCTTGTAAGGTTTAAAAGTCTCTAAATGGTTTGAGCCCTTTGGATGAAAGTTCTCATTATGCAATTTATTATTTATTGATATTAATAAATGGTATGGTAAATATTTAATCACAGAATTGTAATTATATTGCTCACAAGATACCTCTGCAAAAAACAACACCCTTAATTTCTTTCTCTGCAACCTGACTTTTTTGTTATTAATGCCAATGAACTGGAGACGAGTTATTTGAATCTTAAATTTGAATAAATTCCTTTAAAAACAAACAAAGAAGAACTAGTGGTCATTAATGCAAATAGTTTTTCTATTATGCACACATGTAATATACATACTGTGAACACAATCTGCCACTGTATAGGTAATGAGAGAAAAAATTATTTAACAGCTATATATGAACTATCTAAAGTTAAGAAAATGCAAGAGAGGTCACAAAGTTTCATACCCAACGCATAATTTATGGTAGCATATTTCAGACGACAAACCAAGAAATGCAATTATTAGTGATAATTGTCAAAGTAGCTTATTATGCAATAGGATTTTTGCAGTATGGTATCCCCTTATGGAATAATTGATGAAAGTAAAGAAAACCAAATTCTTCACTATTTTATGGTGGATATATTATTATATAGAAATTTTTGTAATGGGACCTTATCCAAATTGTCGTCTTAACAGATGGGATCTTGTTGGGGTTCCACATATTTAGTTATTTAGGACTTTAGTAAACAGTGATTTTATCCAGTCTGTGATTGGAACAGATGTGATCTTATCAGGGTTCCACTTTTTTTCAGGGAGATAAAATTGCCATGATTTGCTGTACAGTGCTATAGTTTACTTTTTGTGCTTTCAGAGCGAGAGCCCTTTTTAGCCAGGATTTGCCCTTGGGTCCTAAAACATCATAATAGGGAGTTAATGTTTTATTCTCTATTAATCCCATTAAATCCTTTTAATATTAGAGCATGTGTTGCTTTATAGCATTAACTAGTGTCTTGCACTCAACAGTATTTTCACAGTTTATGACACTGCTTAGGGCATTAACAAACAGCTGTTTGAATTAAATGAGCAGTTAAGGACCCTGTTCATTAACTCAAAAGTTTCATGTATTTTTAATTCCTTAAATCTAATGGTATTATCACCCTCCAAGAAATCTATCTTTGATTATAATTTGCTGTGACCAGTATTGGTTTTGGGGGCTGGGAAGTGATTTTGAATAGAAGTCCTATCAGTGGTGAATATCTCCAGTGAATCTTAACTCTTATAACAGTTTTTATTCTTTTGGATTATAAAACTTTTAAAGTTGTTTGCAGCAGTTGTGATAAGATTTCGTCCAATTTTGTTTACTGATGACTTCATTTAGCTAATGTAAAGAGGCAGTTGGAACAGAATTATTTGCATTTGAAATGGCGCTATCAGAGGTTTGTGACTGACTCATTTACAAAAAAAAGAGAAAATTGTATTTGGACAGTGATAGAGTGCCTAATGCAGTTCCATGTATAACCTATTGTTTTAGTCACTGGCTTTTCACATACTGTATAAGATCATAGCTCCATAAGTCTTTCAGACTTCACCTACTCAGAGAATAAATTATTTATCCTTACTTCTCAATCTGGGTTTTCCATATGCTCTTGATCATGAAACTACAATGCTGTAAAGGTATGTTTCCAGCTGAGACAAATCCGTTAGTGAATAATTTCTTTATGGAAAAAAAACCCTCTTGATTATAAACTATGGCGTATATTTTTCTTCAGGAAGTAATTTAATTTATGAAAATTACATTTGTAATTTATTTTAAAGCCAAAAATCCAGCATTGGTTCTGCAGTATTAGTATCCTATTGCTCATTAAACTTCCTTTTCTACACTTTAAGGCTTCAATCCTGCAGACTCAATGGGATTACTTGTGTCCATAAAATTAAGCATATGTGTAAGTGCTTGTAGGATTGACGACTAAGGGTGTGAAATATTAAAACAATTGTCTTATCTGCCAGCCCTCTGAAGCTTCTTTCATGTTCTGAACTCCATAAGCACAGAAATCTACAATGATATTTCAACTGAAATTAAAATATCTCCTTTCATATCTGCAAATTATCTCACCATGCATTTATAGACTCATAGAAGATTAGGGTTGGAAGAGACCTTAGGAGGTTATCTAGTCCAACCCCCTGCTCAAAGCAGGACCAACCCCAACTAAATCACCCCTTTGTCAAGCTGGGCCTTAAAAACCTCTAAGGATGGAGATTTCACCACCTCTCTAGATAACCCATTCTAGTGCTTCACCACCCTCCTAGTGAAATAGTTTTTCCTAATATCCAATCTATACCTCCCCAATGCAACTTGAGACCATGGCTCCTTGTTCTGTCATCTGCCACCTAGAACAGCCTAACTCCATCCTCTTTGGAAACCCCCTTCAGATAATTGAAGGCTGCAATCAAATTTTATACTATTATATTATGTATTTAGGCCAGAACATAGCAAATTTCTTAAGCAGATGCTTAACTTCAAGCACATGAAAAGCCCCATTTACTTCAGTGGGTCTCCTTGTATGATTAAAATTAAACTTGTGTTTAAAGTGCTTTGCTGATTGGGTTCTTAGTACTTATGTAGTGCCAAGTGTGTGCTAGAAACTTTACAGACTTAAATGAAATGGAAAGAGAGAAATCTCTTTCTGGTAAGAGACTTTCTGTACCCTGACCTCTTCCCCAATCTAAGCTATTTAGATTGTGCCTCTTAAAAATATCAGAAGCAGTTCAGATATGCCCAGGAGGCTATTGTGCCTGGTTTATGCCCCTTTTATTCTCTCATCAGATTCTCTGCTTCTAGCATTTCAGAGCAGCAGTTCAGCATTTCTGCTTTATCTAGTGTAATCCCGATTTTGTAGCTCGTTCTGGTAAAATAGTGAGTAAAATCCACTGTTTCTTCACCCTCAAGTTTCAGGGACTTTGTTTTTCAAATAGGACCACATTCCTAAATTCCTTTCCTCTGTTTGTTCTCCCTTTCACTGTCATTGTGGGACAAGCCAAATGGAGCAAGTTAAAGCCAGAACGCTCCATCTGTGAGAAGACCCTCTCAGGAAACACAGAAAAGGAGCTTTACCATGATTATTCTGCAGACCGGTGTCTCTCATAATTCTGTTACATCTGGACTGCTCCTTTCCACTCTGCAGTTTCAAGAGGTAGTTCAAAGCTGTGAGACAGCTTATGTTGACCGCGCCTCCTTGTCCTGCTTGCCACCAGATTTTCTGGCTCTGCTGCACCAGGAGTTTGTTTGCTCCTTCTCTTTTGTCTTTATTATTTCTAATCACTTTCAGACAGCAGTGGACTTTTTTCTTTGCACCAGCCCTCTTACGTGGGTCTGGGTTTGTGCAGTGCCTCCCCTGCATTGCTTCCCTGCTGAGCAACTCTCCCCCTTTTCAGGCATGGCAGAGCAGCCACACAAAACAGAGCAAGTCCAAAACATGCTCAATGTGTGAGGGAGCTTTCCCAGGCTCAGCAGAGGGTGAATTACGCCCAGTCTGCTCCTAGGCAGGTGACCCTACCGCGGCTAGGACCTCGGGCTCTGAGTCACACAGACATATTGGGTCCTCTACCCCTGCAAGTGGCCCATGACTCCACCACAGAAAAACCTGACCAGGAGAGACAGAGCAGAACAGAAAGAGGCTCTAAGGAGGAAGAGGACTTCATCCTGACAATGCAGGGATTAAGTCCTAGGGTGACAGAATCACAGTGGTACACTACTGGTTCCCCCATCTCTCTCCCACCAAATCTTGACATGGAGAAGAGTGCCTTGGGAAGAGAAGCAGGGTTCACGTCCAGTCCTCCTCCCTCCCAGTTTGAGTCAGGGAACTCTGATGATGAGACCTCATCCCCCATTCAGGGGAAGTAGGAACCTGAAGAGGAGGACCCACAGAATAAATTTCTAGAAGGCTCTGGGCTCTGTGTAAGGCAAACTGGAGAAGACCGTGCTCTGGGCAGTAATGCCCACAAAGCACACCAAAAAGTCAAAAAAGGCCCGAGAGGAAAAGGGAAAGAAAAAATCCAGAAGGTATTCATCCTCTGGTTCAAACTCCTCCTCTTTTGATGAAGGAGGAGAGCTTTCAGACTCCAAATCTGAGCAGGACTTGGAAAAAATTCAACAAAAAAATTCTCCCCCTGGGAAATGGGTGTCTGTGTGCAAAAAGGTTGTGGTCACAATCCAGATCCAGCCTTAGTAGGCTTCTGATGATAAGCATGAAAGTAAAAACCTTCCATCAAAATCCTCCTCCAAGGCTGCAATTCCCCTACTCTCCTCCTTTGAGATTGTAACCAGGGAGGAATGGGAAAAACCTGACATAGGTAAATGTATTAACAAATGCGAACTTAGGTTTAACAAGTTGCAATAGCCAAAGAAGGCTCTTACTGAAGTCCCATAGATTGATGCCGCAATAGCATCTCTGGCTAAGGACATGGTTATTCCTACAGAAGGAGAATTCTTTCCTAAGGACTTAACAGACAGGGAAGTGGAAGCTACACTCTAAAGGTATTTTGAAGCCTTCTTGGCCACCCTTAGAGTGTCCCACATAGCCCCATTTTTGCTAGAGCAACTCTGTCCTGGCTGGAGGATTCTAGGGCCCTGAAGAACAGAGGCCATCCAGATGCTAGTTCCATACATAAGAAAATTACCCTAGCAACAGTATTCTTGTTGCTGCCTCCATGGATGCAATGAGATTCTCAGCCAGGGCTGTGACATCCAGCTCAGTGGCCACGAGGCACATATGGCTATTACCTTGGAAAGTAGATGCTTACTCAAGGAAGTCCTGTGCTCATCTAAGTTCACAGGATCTCTCTTCTTTGGAGGAAAGCTACGTAAGATAGTGGCAGACATCAGATAGTGGTAGAAAATGGTGCAAAATCAAATCTGTTCTTCCCCTTTCTGCTGAGCGCTCTAAGAAGGGAGTGCTAGCACTCTTTCAGGTAAAGACACTACTTTCACCCATCCTCCTCACAGAAGTACCAGAGGAAGGATACCAGACCCACCAAGGGCAAGTATTGGAACCAAGGTTTGACCAGAAATCCCAGAGGTGGTCCCACAGCCTGCAAGAGCCTAGCATGACAGTGAATGAATGTGTCTCCACCCAGACTTGACTCTAGAAGGGAGAATTTCCCACTTTACAGAGAAGTGGTCTGTATCGACCACAGACAAGTAAGTAAAAGAGAGAGAGAGTCAGCGATACTCCCTCGAGCTATGGGCTCCATCTCATCCCTTCTTCATCCAGTCTCCCATATCGACAACTCTGCCAAGTGCCAACTGGTCTGGAACAAGATCTCCCATCCCTTGGACATAGGAGTGACAGAAAGAGTTCCCTTAGAAAAAAATGTTCTCAGGGTTCTATTCCGTCTTCTTTATCATTCAGAAATGTACTAGGAGAGTCATCCTCAACCTCAACCTCAAGAGGCTCAACAAATGAAGGGAGACAAAATTCCTTATGGAGACCCCAGCTTCCACAGTGTCATCCCTATCCCAAGGGTACCCCCTAACTTCAGTGGATCTGCAAGATGCATATCTCCATATTCCCATGCTGTCACAAGCTTCTGGGGTTTACTCATGGCACAGATCACTTCCAGTACCAAATACTCTCATTTGGTCTCTCAGTGGCCCCCAGGGTCTTTATGAAGATGGTGATCACAGCCAGACTACTTATCTTTACCCCTTCCTGGATGATATCCTGATCAGAGCTCTGACCCTGGCGGCAGTAAACAACCATAGCTCAGTGTCATCAGCTACTGGGCCTCCTGGTGTCATGCACAGGGATCACTCCATCTCATCGGGTATCTACAGGCCCTCCTCCTGAAATCATGGGATTACTCCCCAGAGCTCATTATAGATCAAGTGCTGGTTCCAAATCAGGTGTTCAATTTCCTAAGATAGTGGACAGTCCAGGGAATAAGAAAAGAAGTACTTGTGGCACCTTAGAGACTAACAAATTTATTTGAGCATAAGCTTTCGTGAGCTACAGCTCACTTCATTGGATGCATTCAGTCAGTCCAGGGAATATCTGCAAGGACCTCCCCATGTGCTTTCCAGACCTACTGATTCTTACAACCGACGGAAGCCTGAAGGATTGGGGAGTACATCTGAAGCCCCAGGGAGAGGACCCACAGTATCAATGTCTTGGAGTTGACAGCTGACAGACTAGCCTTATGGAGGTTCCAAAGCCAACTAAAGGGAAATCACATCCTGGTTTAGTCGGACAACACTACCACAGTAGCATACATAAACGACATAGGAGGGACAGGGAGCTCAGTGCTACATGCAGAAGTGATAGAGATAATGAGATTAGCCTCTTCCTTTCCTAAAAAGCAATTCATATAAAATGGGAGCTGAACCAGAATGCAGCTTGGCTCCACAGACACAAAGTCAGTAACTCAGAATGGTGTCTGAAGCAGGGTGTTTTCAACTTGATCTTGCAGGGGTTCAGTCTTCCATCAGCTGACTTGTTTGCAAATTACAAAATCACAAAAAGTCCGAAATACTTCACCAGGGAAACAGATCCCAAGTCAATGGGAATGGATGCCCATTAATACAGATGGCCCCAAGGCCTGCTATATGCATTCCAACCCTTCCTGCTTCTAGGGAAAGAGATCCAGAAGATAAAGTAGGAACAAGTAAGGTCATCATGCTAACCCTGTAACGGCCATGGAGACCCTGGTTTTCCAGCTTGATAGAGCTGAAACTGGAACCACAATTACAGTTATTGGTGAAACCAGACATCCTGTTTGAGGGTTCTTTTCTCCACTGTCTCCAGGACCATCTACAACTAAAAACCTGACTGATGAGAGGGAAGCACTAGCAACACTCGACCTCTCTTCCAAGATCATCAAGACTTTCATCTCACCCAGGAGAGTCTTGATGCTAAAAGCCCATTACTCCATCTGGGCCAAGTACAACATCTGGTGCCAGGAGTACAGTGTAGACCCCAGAGATCCATGGAGCCCAGTTATTTTGGACTTTCTCCAAGATAGCATGGATAAAGGACTTTAGCCTAGCACTACAGTATGCCAGGTATTAGCATATTATTCGCAGGATCCTTGGGCTCTCTGGCAGACAACCCCTGTGTGTCCACATTCCTCAGAGCAGTCAGATTCTGCAGACTGCCAACCAGACCAATTTTTTTCCCAAAATAGGACCTGCCACTGGTGTTAAAAGCCTTAACAGCTCATTCCTTTGAACCTCTGACTTCAATATTGGCATTCTATCTCTCCAGGCATCAAAACCTGTTTTTTGGTTGCCATTTCATCTGCTAGGTGAATGTCAAAGCTGGCAACCTTATCCATGCAGGAGCCTTACTGTGATGACAAGGTGGTGCCGAGAATTCTGCCATTATTTCTTTCAAGAGTGAACTTTTCTCTCCATAAAAAGAAAAGGAGTACTTGTGGCACCTTAGAGACTAAAATTTATTTGACCATAAGCTTTCGAGAGCTACAGCTCACTTCATCGGATGCATTCAGTGGAAAATACAGTGGGGAGATTTATATACATAGAGAACATGAAACAATGGGTGTTACCATACACACTGTAACCAGAGTGATCACTTAAGGTGAGCTATTACCAGCAGGAGAGCAGGGTGGGGGGAACCTTTTCTAGTGATAATCAAGGTGGGCCATTTCCAGCAGTTGACAAGAACGTCTGAGGAACAGTGGGGGGGGGAGGGAGATAAACATGGGGAAATAGTTTTACTATTCAAGCCTAAGTTAATTGTATCCAGTTTGCAAATTAATTCCAATTCGGCAGTCTGTGTTGGAGTCTGTTTTTGAAGTTTTTTTGTTGAAGTATTGCCACTTTTAGGTCTGTAATCGAGTGACCAGAGAGATTGAAGTGTTCTCCAACTGGTTTTTGAATGTTATAATTCTTGACGTCTGATTTGTGTCCATTTATTCTTTTATGTAGAGACTATCCAGTTTCACCAATGTACATGGCAGAGAGGCATTGCTGGCACATGATGGCATATATCACATTGGTAGATGTGCCACTCAAAAGATTATCTTTCCCTCGTTCTGTCCAAGGCAACAGCATCTGACCGAGAAGCAGTGGCACACCTCAGACATCAGAAGAACACTAAAGATTTACACTAAGCATACAGAATCCACTAGTAAGTCAGGCTCACTGTTTGTCTCCTGCCATACAAAGTGACCTGGAAGAAAACATGAAATCATCACTGATAAAGTTTGCAGATGACACAAATATTGGGAGAGTGGTAAATAATGAAGAGGACAGGTCATTGATGCCGAGCGATCTAGATCACTTGGTAAACTGGGCACGCGCACAAATATGTGTTTCAGTACAGCTAAATGTATACATCTGGGAACAAAGAATGTAGGCCATACTTACAGGATGGGGAACTCTATTCTGGAAAGCAGTGATTCTGAAAAACATTTGGGGGATAATCAGATGAATGGGAGTTCCCAGTGTGATGCTATGACCAAAAGAGCCGATTCAATCCTGGGATGCATAAACAAGGGAATCTCGAGTAGGCATAGAGAAGTTATTTCAACTCTGTGTTTGGTACTGGTGCAACCATTGCTAGAATACTGTGTCCGGTTCTGGTGCCCACAATTCAAGAAGGATGTTGATAAATTGGTGGGGGTTTAGAGAGGAGCAATGAGAATGATTAAAGGATTAGAAAACATGCCCATTTTGATAGACTCAAGGAGCTCAGTATATTTAGCTAAACAAAGAGAAGGTTAAGGGGTGACTTGATTACAGTCTGTAAGTACCTACATGGGGAACAAATATTTAATAATGAACTATTCCGTCTCGGAAAGAAAGATATAAAATAATCCAATGAAGCTAGACAAATTCATACTGAAAATAAGGTGTAAATTTTTAACAGTGAGAGTAATTAATAATTGGAATAGTTTACCAAAAGTCATGATAGATTCTCCATCACTGTCAATTTTTAAATCAATATTGGCTTTTTTTCTAGAAGTTATGCTGTAGGAATTATTTTGGGGAAGTTCTATGGCCTGTGTTATATACGAGGTCAGACTAGATGATCAAAAAAGTGCATTCTGGCTTTAGAATCTATGAAGTATCAAGGACTCAGAGCTATCCATTGCTAGATGGACTATGCATAATAGATGTCTACAAGGTGTCAGGCATCCAAATTCATGAAAGAATCAAGGCACACTCCACAAGATTTTAGCAACTTTGTCGGTTGAACAAGCAAGTGCTTCCACTGCTGAGGTATGCAGAACAACAGCTGCGTGGGCATTGGCTAACACCTTTATAAAACACTATAAAGTGGACTTTCTGTCTTATGTAGAGGCCTTCTGGGGCAGGAAGGTGGTGCAGGTGGTAACCCCGTAATAATAATGCCTTTTGAGCAACTTTTATGTGGGGATTCCTTTTCCATCTCATTCTATTTTATTTTCTCCTTATCCCTCCCTCCCTTTTGTTTCACTGATAGCTACTTCCCAGACATAACAGAATTGTATGAAACGCTGGGCTGCGGAATAGAAAATTCCTTCCCCAATAATTTCGTTTCTGCAATCAGCATCTCCCAAAATACTATGCACTGTGGATGGATCATTAGCCAAGGGGTCAGCTTTTTATTTGGATTATTACTATGCAGACAATTGCTTGCTGTACATAGTTAATGAATTGGCATTTGATGTTGTTGTTACTAATATCTTTCTATGAGTTTCACACAGATTTGGAATGACTCGTCCGGTGGCAAGCAAGAGAAGGAAGTATGGCCAGCACATGCTGTGTTGCAGCTCTGAATTGCTTCTGAAAACTGCAGAGTAGAGGGGAGCACCCCAGACATAATAGAATTGTGGGAGATGCTGCTAGCAGAAAGGAAATTATCAGATAAGAAATTTTCCATTCCCAGCCTTTGAGACTTTGCTGTGCTGTGGAAAGGAGCTCAGAATCTAGATCGCTTCTTTGAGTTTTTGCATTCTCCATGCCAGCCAAGATTACTCTGGATTACTCTTAATGAGGTCTACAGATCCATGATATTGGATCTCTGCTTTGTGTAGCTTTGGAGAGAGACCAGACCTGTCTATCAATGGCAGAGGAGGAGTGGCTCCACTTCCGAGAAACCCATCTGATTTTTGTCCACTTCTTCAGCTGCCGGAAATCAGACCAGCTCCTCTCTTCTAGAGAAAAGAGAACGAGGTGTACTTGTGGCACCTTAGAGACTAACAAATTTATTTGGGCATAAGCTTTCTCTTCTTGGGAGCAGATTTAAAAACCAAACCAAACACTTCAGTTGGCTTCAGTCTTCAAACTCTCCAGGTCAGCCTTTATTCTCCCCATAGTTACTGGGACTCTCTGCCTCCTCCTTCTCCCCATCCCCCTCTCACAGATGTGGAATGCAGCATGGCAGAAAAGGCTAAGAAGAAAGGGAAAAGGGAAAGCCAAACATTGTGTCTCCTGCACCTCCCTGCTGATTGAGTGCCTGCATGGAGTTCTGTGCCTGTTCTGCAGAGACCAGGCCCCTCTCAGGTGCTCAGGCTAGGGCAGGGTTTCCTGCAGTCTTCCTCACTTGATCAGGAATAGTCCTGGAAGTAGTGGTGGCACCTTAGCAGCAAAAATCCACAGCAGCCAGGTAGGGGCTCCAGGCCTAGTCCAGGTGCTGGC
Organism: Natator depressus; assembly: GCF_965152275.1. Classification (NCBI taxonomy): domain Eukaryota; kingdom Metazoa; phylum Chordata; order Testudines; family Cheloniidae; genus Natator; species Natator depressus. The sequence continues at coordinate 73,910,074 of NC_134235.1, forward strand.
AACAATTATACGTCCCCCCATCCCATAAGGGTGGGATGGGTGTGAGCGTAGGTTTGAAGAACAATGTCAAAGGTATAAGGAAGCTTCCTGTACTCAGCAATGGGGCACTACTGACAGGGTTCCAGAGCAGACAAAGCAAGGAGAACATGGTAAGGGATGTTGGGCCCAATGCCTCCATTCATTCTACATCATGAACACCCATTCACCCTTGCAGCGAATCAGGGCTACTCCCTGCCAGCAATATCAGCCCAGCACTTTCTCCCAGTGCAGCATGTAGGACAAGGAATTCCTTTGAACCTCCAGGGTTTGAGCCTGGTGCCCCCAAGATGGGGTTAAACTATGTCCAGGACACCTGCAGGAATCTCACTTGAACAAAGTGTGGAACCCTGGGAAAGCCTCCTTCTGGACCCAGTGCATCACAAGCCTCCAGTCTGAAGCCTCTCTTCCTGAGGGTAAGAAAACTGCTTGCAAGAATGACCACAAGGTCCCCCACTCTCCAAGGCAATCTTGATTTCAGATTTCTCTCTCTCCATCTGAGGAGGATGAGGATCAATGGAAGCATAAGAAAAAGAGATCTGAAATTCTGACCCCTTTTGTTGCCGTAGCAAAAAGCACAAATAGCTCTGGATCTGTCCCCTTCATCCCAATCATCACAATGAAATGGCTAGAAGGAAGAGGTCCAGATGACAAAGAAAAAAGCACTAAAGGAAGAGTGAGCTGTTTCCTACAAGTGGCATAAATTACAATATTCTTCTTAGGAGGAAAGTCAGCCTTCTCACCAGGTCAGGAAAAAAGGAGGTTCAGGATATACTTTTCCTACTGATTATTTCAGCTTTATGCTAAAAGAGGCAGTAACTATTCTATTTTCTTCCAGAGGAAATCCTTACAAAGGAGAAGGAGGAAAGCCAGTCTAAGAGGGAGAGTGAGACCAAGTAACGTTGCCTCTCTGGTTCCAAGCCAGAATCTCATATTCCTATAAATCGTCTCTTAGAGAAAATTATTCAGGAGGAATGGGAACTTCCAGGCAAGGCCAAAAGACTGAATAGCATGGATAGACAGTGCTGCAATGTCCACCCATCAAAATGAAATTTGGTTTCTCTTCCTAGGTTGATGCAGCTCTGTCCTCTCTAACCAAGCACATAACCATTCACATGGAGGGGGATCTATTTCCAAAGGACCTCACAGATAAAATGTAAGCAGGGGAATAGTCCGCTATTGTGGGGAACTTTCCTGGCTTCTGCACTACCCCGGTGAAGTGGGCTAGCGAAAGGATCTGAGTCCTTGCTCCCACTTCCTTTACCCAGTGGCCTCTCTGCCCTTGAGGACTCCCCTTCCACTCTCCTGTTGGCAGAGTCCTCGTAACCCCAACAAGGCTGGGCCCAGGATTCCTGGGGGGTTCGACTCTCAACCCTGCTGTGGTCACCTAGGACAGGGGCTAGGGTGTCCCCACTCCGGGGTACTCTCTCTGCACTGGGCACTTCTCTGACCCACTGACCATTACATACGAGTTAAAGCAAATGCAAGTTATTTAATCAACAATTAATTTTAAAAAGAATAAGGAAAAATGGGAAAGGTTAAAGGAAACACATCAACCCACTCTGTGGCAGGGAACATCACAAACAGTGTCTCTGGAATGTCAGGGCAGTTCACAGTCTGTTCCTTGTAAGTCCCAGGCCTTCTTCTCAGGCCCTGGCTTTGCTACAGGGATGCTGTGGGTTGGACGCTTGCTCTGGTAGTGGTCACATGCTCTCAGGCTCTAAGTGGTAGGACCCTTCTTCCCAGTATCGCCCCTGCCCCATCGGGGTTACGATCCAAGCCTGGCCTGCAGAGCGTCTTGGCTGAGGCGTCTCCTTGTGCTGGGCCTGCTGCCCAGGGTCCCCCTCGCTCTCCCCAGCTGCTCACTGCACCCAGCTCCAGACTGCTCAAGCCCCAGCTGCACCACTCTGTCTCTGTGCTGCTGCTCTGCCTCCAGCTCCCTGGGCTGCTTCTTTGGCCCCTTTGCCTCTGGTTGCTGCAGCTCTGCTCCCAGGACAGGTCTGCTCTGCAGGTTGCTTCTGTGACTCTGCTCCCAGCACTGACCTGCTTCGTGGCTGCTTTTCTGGCCCCTCTGGCTCTGGTTGCTGCAGCTCTCCTCCCAGGGCAAGTCTGCTCTCTCTGGGCTGTGCCTCTGGCTTTGGGGCTGCAGCTCTGCTCCCAGAACAGGGTCTGCTCTCTCTGGGCTGCTTTTCTGGTCCCTCTGGATCTGGCACAGCTCTGCTCCCCAGCTTAGCTTGGGCCCCTGCCTTCTCCTTAGCTTGGTCCCACTCTGTCTGACCCAGGCAAATCCAGCTCACATGGAGGACGGGACCTCCCTGGCCTCCTGACTCCCTGATTAGCCTGCTCGCCCTGTCATTCAGGCTGACCTGGAGCATTGGCCTCTCCCCATTGTTCCTGGGGACTATCAGTCTCAGGGTCCTGGTTTCCCATAGACCCTTCCCCTTTTAGTACTGGGAACTAGCCAACCAAAACACACCCACTGAATGTTAGTAAGGGGGCAACAGTCCCCTTACAAAAGGATTGAATCAGCAGCTTAAGCTACATCTACTTGTTTTGCCAAAGCTATATGGGCCTGGGCTGACAATCTGACACAGTAGCACTAGAATATGGAATAGTCTTTAGTCTGGGTCCATCTCGTTAAAAAAAAGTCCTTAGCTTATGCATCTGTATCTGATGCCTCCCTGGATGATCTCCGATACTCAGCTAGGGCCATGGACTACAATGCGATAGCTGACACATGCAGCTCTGGGACTGGAACTCAGAGCTACAGGATAAACATCTTTTAGTCGCTTCAAGATATTTAGGAGGGTAGCTGTTTGGTGAACCCATGGATAAATTGATAGTGGACTCACTGGAATAATCAAGAAAGACCTGAGTCACCAATAGGCAATAGAAGAGAGATTTACAGACATTATTCCAAATCTGGGCAGTCCTTTTATGCTGGTCAGTACAGAAAGTCCTTGAGGAAAAGACCCAGTAACACCAGAGGAAAATGGAAGAGATCCAGGGGAGCACATGGTGGCAAAGGTAAAATTTTTGATTTTAGTGCCTAAAAGCAAACCACATGACTTGCAGGCAGCCCAGTCTGGTAGGGAGCCACAGGTTGATGGTTATCTTCTTTAGTTTACAACTTTCTGGCCAGTAGTGATGTTAGACAAGTAGATTTTGAAAACAATTTAGAGGGGATATTCTTTATATCTTTTCAGATACCCCGGGCACAGATTTATCCCATCTCCCTTGCCAAAGAATCTTCTGCAGAAGAGACAGGATATGCAAATAGCCATCTTAGCTCCCTAGCAAATGGAATTCATAGAAACTGTCCCTTCTTTACAGACAAAACAAGACCTTTACTCCGTATTGTCACTCGTCAAAAAGAAATCAGGAAGCTACAGACATGCATCAGCAGACAAGGAGGAATTAAGTCTACAGTCCTTCAAAAGAATAGCTCAACTCCGAAGGATTTGGGCAAAGGAGAATCTGCCATCAATCCACTTCCTTCACATCCAAGGGAAAATGAATGTTATGGCCAACTGGTTCAGCAGGCAAAAGTTACATAACTGAGAATGGGAACTATATTCGGAAGTGTTTTACCTCTTGGTAAAGGAATTTGGTCTCCTTGCAATAGATCTGTTTGCCTTCTACCTGAATCAGAAAGTTCCAGTGTTCTTCTCTTGTCAGCAGAATCACAGAGTCAAGACAACAGATGCCCCTGTCTCAAGGGTGGCCAAAGGGACTCCTGTGTACCTTCTCTCATGTTCCTCCTCTTACCAAAATGCTACAGAAGATCAAGCAAGAAGCAGCACTGGTAATTTTGGTGGCCCCTTGGTTCTGCAACTTCCTTGACATGGCACAAAGACCTCTCAACTGCTTTCCATCCAGAAGGGATCTATTAATACATGAGCCAATCATGCGTCAGAATGAAGATTGTCTGAGCCTAGCTGCCTGGGTCTTGAGCAAAGCCTCTTAAGCCAAAGAGGTTATTCAGAAGAGATAATATTCACACTTCTAGCTTCCAGAAAGAAATTTACCAGCTCATCTTATTCATGGGCCTGTTTGAGGTTTACCTGTTGGTGCCAGGACAAGAGTCTCACCCCTACATCTGACTCAGTATGACTGATTTTCATATTTCTTCATGATGGATGCAGGCCAGGCGTGGTGGTTCAGAAACTCAAAGGTCAAACTGCTGCTTTGTCTAGCACTCTAAGCACAGCAGGCAAGAGACAAATTTCATCTTACCCAGGTGTCCAGAGTATTTTTTGAGAACAGCATCTCTTCTACATGCTGATGAACTGCATAGAGTTCCTCCATGGAATCTTAACCTGCTTCTTAGTGCCATTTCAGGTCCTTTACAAGATGCATAAACAGGTCATTTTTGTTCTCTCCTCTGGACTCCTTTCAATTTGTTCACACCTTTCCTAAATTGTGATGCCCAGAATTGGACACAATACTCCAGCTGGGGCCTCACCAGTGCTGAGTAGAGCAGAACAATTGCTTCTTGTGTCTTGTGTCACGTTCCCGTTAATATACCCCAGAATCATATTAGCCTCTTTTGCCTTCCTTAAAGATAAAGTGGTACTCAGAACCAATCCTGGCTTCATACGAAAGGTTAATTTCAGGCTGCATGGAGCACAGGAAATTGTCCTTCCATCTGTCTTCCCTGTTCTATAACACCCCAAAGAGAAACCGTAGCATACTTTGGGCATCTGCAGAGCTGTCAAAGTATATTTTCACCTCATAGTTGAGAAAAACAAAGCTTTTTTTGTGTCTTTATCGTCCAGTGTTGAAGGGAACGAAGGGCTCAAAGTCTTCCGTTTCCAGGTAGCTAATATATTGTATCTCAGGGGCATACAAGTCAAGAAGTGTAACTCTGGTTTCCAAAATAAGAGCTCACTTTCTTAGAGCTGTGGCAACTTCATGGTCAGAAAGATAATATATCTCATATGAAGAAATCTGTAAAGCAGCCACCTGGTCATCTGTTCAGACCTTCTCCAAATTCTACAAGCTGGACATTCAGTCATCTTCTGATGCTGCCTTTTCTTGTAGCATTTGCACCTGTATATAACTGTATATAGTTCGTCTCTTAGTGGACAAAATTCCAATGTCATTATCTGTGGACCTCATTAGGAATAAGAATAGGATATAAAAGAGTATATTTGAAAAGAGCAGTTAACATATAAATTTAGGCAAATGCCATTGATATTCATTTTCCTTTATCCTAAATGCTTGGATTTGAATGCGTCCAAATCCTCCATAGTTAGAGAGATCAGGTGTTGTATCAGGAAAAATCAGCTTCATATTGTTATGAGCTGAATGAAATCTTGTTATGGATTGAGTTAATACCTTGTTGAGATTGATGGGTGTGAACACACACTTCACTTAACATAACTGGAAGGATAAATTAATCACAAACTTCCACCTAAGACAAAAGAGTTATGTGAACCCATAGGAGTTTTGGACTGTGTAGGTAGAGGGGCTTTTGCTGAGTATTGTTCTTGGCAAGGGGATATGTGTGTGTGTGAGCGAAGGCAGAAGAACGGAATCAAAGAGTGACAGACAACCTGAAGAAATCAAAGCAGAAACTCATGGGAGTTGCGTGCACCCCCCATTGGGGAGGTTAACCCCCTGCCCTGCCTTTTCCACCCAAAGCCCCGCTCCCCCCTCCCTTGAGGCCCTACTCCCACTCCACCCCTTCCACCACCACCCCCCAGTCTTGCTGGCCGGAACAGTCCCAAACCCCATCTGCTGTCTGGAGCAGCCCTGAGCCCTGGCTGGCCTGACGGAGTCTGGAGCAGCCTCGAGCTGGACTGCCGACACCCAGAGCAGCCCCAAACCCTGACTGGCCCGCCGGCGCCTGGAGCTAGCCTGGAGGCTAGTCCTCTGCCCCGCCTCTTCTGCCCAAGGATCTGCCCCACTTTGCCCCTTCTCTCAAGGCCCCACCCCTACTCCGCCCCTTCCACTCCCCGGCTGGCCCGCTGGTGCCCAGAGCAGCCCCAAGCCTGGGCTAGCCCGCCAACCCCCAGAACAGTCCGGAGGAGCCCCAAGCCCCAGCTGGCCAGTCTGGGCTGCCCGGAGGAGCTCTGAGCCCCACTCTGGTCCGGGCCCAGGGCTGCAGTGGGGACCATTAGCAGAGGTTTGGGGAGGCTTAGCCTCATCCACCCCGCCTCTATTACCCTCTGCCTATGCAAAAGCTTGTAAGTACGTGGTGGCCCAGGGAAGCAGCTAGAGAGAGAGCTTTTGTGTTTGGTGGTGGCTAAATAGGGTGGGGGACGTAAGCTAAGAAACTACTCCTTTTGCCTTTGGTTCCCCCTTTGTTTGCAGAAGCAGGACTCTATATGTTCCTAGTAAACAAACAAGATCATATAAAGAAAATCCCAGACTCTATCATCAATTTCTGCTCCCAACTGGAGCATTCCCAGGGCCCCAAACTTTGACTAACCATTCAGGTTGAAAAGGAGCAAAAAAAAAAAAGGAGCATTCCAGGAGGGATGATAACTTAGTCAGTGCATACCCTGGTGGTCTCCTTGAGTATCAGCTACAACTACAACAGAGGAAATTTCTAAAGCTGGCTATCCATCAACTCTTTATAAGGCACTATAGGTTTGACCTTTACTTCTTTGCAGAAGCATCCTTCACCAAAGGTGCTCCAAATGGTTCCTGGTGAGTATTTGCTTCAGGTTGGGGGGCTGTCTGTAGGCAAGGACTGGCCTGTCTCCCAAGATTTGTGAGAGTGTTGGGTCATCCTTCAGGATAGGTTGTAGATCCTTAATAATGCGTTGGAGGGGTTTTAGTTGGGGGCTGAAGGTGACGGCTAGTGGCGTTCTGTTATTTTCTTTGTTAGGCCTGTCCTGTAGTAGGTGGCTTCTGGGAACTCTTCTGGCTCTATCAATCTGTTTCTTCACTTGCTCAGGTGGGTATTGTAGTTGTAAGAATGCTTGATAGAGATCTTGTAGGTGTTTGTCTCTGTCTGAGGGGTTGGAGCAAATGCGGTTGTATCGCAGAGCTTGGCTGTAGACAATGGATCGTGTGGTGTGGTCGGGGTGAAAGCTGGAGGCATGTAGGTAGGAATAGCGGTCAGTAGGTTTCCGGTACAGGGTGGTGTTTATGTGACCATCGTTTATTAGCACTGTAGTGTCCAGGAAGTGGATCTCTTGTGTGGACTGGACCAGGCTGAGGCTGATGGTGGGATGGAAATTGTTGAAATCATGGTGGAATTCCTCAAGGGCTTCTTTTCCATGGGTCCAGATGATGAAGATGTCATCAATATAGCACAAGTAGAGTAGGGGCGTTAGGGGACGAGAGCTGAGGAAGCGTTGTTCTAAGTCAGCGATAAAAATGTTGGCATACTGTGGGGCCATGCGGGTACCCATAGCAGTGCCGCTGATTTGAAGGTATACATTGTCCCCAAATGTAAAATAGTTATGGGTAAGGACAAAGTCACAAAGTTCAGCCACCAGGTTAGCCGTGACATTATCGGGGATAGTGTTCTTGACGGCTTGTAGTCCATCTTTGTGTGGAATGTTGGTGTAGAGGGCTTCTACATCCATAGCGGCCAGGATGGTGTTATCAGGAAGATCACCGATGGATTGTAGTTTCCTCAGGAAGTCAGTGGTATCTCGAAGGTAGCTGGGAGTGCTGGTAGCGTAGGGCCTGAGGAGGGAGTCTGCATAGCCAGACAATCCTGCTGTCAGGGTGCCAATGCCTGAGATGATGGGGCGCCCAGGATTTCCAGGTTTATGGATCTTGGGTAGTAGATAGAATATCCCAGGTCGGGGTTCCAGGGGTGTGTCTGTGCGGATTTGATCTTGTGCTTTTTTAGGGAGTTTCTTGAGCAAATGCTGTAGTTTCTTTTGGTAACTCTCAGTGGGATCAGAGGGTAATGGCTTGTAGAAAGTGGTGTTGGAGAGCTGCCGAGCAGTCTCTTGTTCATATTCCGACCTATTCATGATGACAACAGCACCTCCTTTGTCAGCCTTTTTGATTATGATGTCAGAGTTGTTTCTGAGGCTGTGGATGGCATTGTGTTCCGCACGGCTGAGGTTATGGGGCAAGTGATGCTGCTTTTCCACAATTTCAGCCCGTGCACAATGGCGGAAGCACTCTATGTAGAAGTCCAGCCTGCTGTCTCGACCTTCAGGAGGAGTCCACCTAGAATCCTTCTTTTTGTAGTGTTGGTAGGGAGGTCTCTGTGGATTAGTATGTTGTTCAGAGGTATGTTGGAAATATTCCTTGAGTCGGAGACGTCGAAAATAGGATTCTAGGTCACCACAGAACTGTATCATGTTCGTGGAGGTTGAGGGGCAGAAGGAGAGGCCCCGAGATAGGACAGCTGCTTCTACAGCAGTTCTGTAGTCATTATTTAGCTAGTGTTCCTCAGCTCTCTTCTTGGGGATGGGGTTGTATTGTATGCTAATCTCAAACTGGGGATATGCAGAGTCAGTTCTCAAAGGAAAAGAAAGTCTATTTAAAGCAATTCTCTTCAGAGCCACACTTCCTGTCCTCCTTCCCCATCTCTTTAGAGTCCTTCTGTGGATTCCCTTGATTAAAAGAAGGAGGTGAAGATGGTTGGGACATTTAGTCAACCTCACTGTTTTCAAGCTGTTGACAGTTTGCAGATCAGTGAGGTGGTACTCACACCCAAGAGGTGCTGCTGGTCTTTTACTTAATTCTTTACTCTGTAGTGTTGGAGCCAGATCCCATAAATGTGGGTCTCTAGAGGTAGTATACTTGAAGATCAGAAGTTACTGGTAAGTGATCTTTCTTTGCTGCTGCTACAGAGACCAAAAAGAACAAACCTTGATTTGCACATCCCAGTTTGAATAACTAAAACTGGCAGTAAAACATCTCAAGCCCTAAGCAATTTGCGTCTAAACTAAGCCCATTTGTTAAGGAAAACATTAAGACAATAAATAAAGTGCCCCACAATGCTATTTTAGAGTCACTTACCTTAGTGTAGAACCTCACTTTAAATTTTATGTCAGAAAATGAAAATTAGTACAGCTGTAATAACAAAGATATTTATAAACAAAAAATCAATCTTAATATTATCTTAAAATCAATCAAGCACAAAAAATGTCTGTGTAAATAAGCAAAAAAGGTGATTATTTACCATATTATTGCTCCTCTATGTTAATATTTTAGACTTGATAGGTTACATTTAATGGATACTAGAATGTTTAGTAAGAGTAGTACAAAGAAAATGGAAGAAGAGAGAAATGGAGGAAGAATCAGAAGGATGAGAAAGTGGATAAGCAGTGATATGGATGTCTCAACAGAGGGAAATGATTTCTATCTGAAAAATATTCATGAGAATTAGATACGATATAGTAGACATGCTCTGATGTTATTGATTTTCATTATTACTAATTATTGGATTTCTTGTATGGAATCAGATGTGTATTTTAGTTAAAAAGTGTATTAGAATATTACCTGAATAAATATTCTATTGTTGTGCCTCTCCCCCAAAATATGTAGAAATGCAGGAAAGCATGTTCAAGAAATCTCACTGTCCCTTGCTCATGCTACAGGATACACAATAATGGGCAGTAAGGTTCATCAGCTGCCATTATGCTGTCATTAGCCAGACATTTGTTATCAATGAAATGCTGCAGAACTATTGTTCCAAGGCTGTTGCTGTAAAACCGTAGTGCATTGTAGTTTCTTGGAGGTTAGTAGCACTTGTTAATTTGATCAAGGCTGAAGTTTACGGAGGATAAAGTAAACAATGCAAACTGCAGACACCATCAGTTTCCTATGGGCAGTGAAGTGTAGTTTGTTCCATTTACACTTCACAACAACATCTGATGGGCTTTGTCAGTGCTGCACAGAGTAATTAAACCTGAAATCAATAGCAGGCATTTGTCATGTTTACAGCCACTCTTTCTGCTGGGTTAAACTCATCAGTTTAGTGCCGTTCTGTTTTACTGCAGAGACACGCTCCATTATTTCTTCAGGTACAGTTGAGATATTCAGTTACATGCCCAATAGTTTGAATACGACAGTAAGATTAAAAGGGGCAGGCAAATGGACAGTTTTTATAATTTATTCACTGATTTCCTTAAACGGTGTTGGATTTCCATTTTCTTCCACCTACCCTTTTATGAAACCCTTTCTGCCCTAGGATAATACATTTCCATTGTCCAACAGCTGCAACGGAGGAAGCACTAAAATTGTATATAAGTTGACACAGAATATAACTTTACTCCAATCACAGGGTACTGCAATGAGCTAGTACAAATAAAGTAATGTACTATTTTCATTAGAACAGTGCAAAAATGTGGTTCAGATATCAGTTTTGTTTGTAGTTCTTTTTGGGTAAAATGGGGTTTACTTCACTATTTTTTCTTCCACTTCATTCAGCCATTTCTTCCTATATTCATCTCCACCCTTCATTTTTTATGTTCCCTTTGATATTCTTTCTTGTCTTTTCCTCAATTTTCTAAATGATGGGGTCAGAGCTGCTGAATTTTATAGCAAGAAAGTTTTCAGTTCAGTGGTAATTTAGTTAGTCTTTGGACTTGAAATTTGAGAAAGATACTTAGAGGAAACTGAAAAATTACATGCTAGCTACTTAGAGTGACAAGGTGGATACTAGCTACTTAAGACAGATTGAGTTTTAATGTGAATTTTAGTAACCCATGTTAGAAATGGTCCTTGTCTAAAGGTCTGCTTAATATTACTGTGTAGATAACTTTGAGCTACAGATTTTTTCACATATATCAAGAGACTCTGATGGTATGTTAATTGTAAGAGTGAAGTTTGACTGGTTGGTTATACTATCAAGATGTGCTTATACTGTAGCTATATTCTCTGTTTTCCTGAACTACTGATAGCCTACAGGCTTTAAAAATGTTTTTTTAAATGACCATACAAGTGATTTTCCAGAAGTCTCTCTTCTTGTATACATGCATGCATTAGATTCTAACACCTCGTGTTTGGGGTTGATAAAATTTACATGGCCCACTACTCAGAAAGCAGTGTGCTTCTCCTTCTAAAGACAACTTACAAATAATATTTTGGGTAATGAAATGAAATATTTCAATTAGAGTGATCTTTATAGCACTTTTCATCCCAAAGTGATCCCAAAATATTTTACAAATTAACATACTATAGACAGGGGTTGCTTCATTCACCACTGAAATGCAGCCACTCTGGTGAAGAACAGCAACAGTTCAACACTGCATTGCATCTTGGGATGGGAAATTATGGATATCTCTCTATATGTAATTGCATTGGGAAAGTAAGTATGCTAAATGTAATTACCTGAGTTGGATTTTGGCCAGGAGACTGAAGTTAACACATCTACTCATATGAAGAGTTCCATGGGATTGCTAGTGACCAATTTGGCAGGACTTTGCCATTCACATTTAATCTAAAAGGTAACTCCTTGAGGTGTACGCTGCCCCCAACACCATTCTTGAAAATCGATTCAATACTGATGGAGAGAAAAGACCATTTCCTGCTGGATCACCAATGCTAGTTTGTTCAGCATCTATATATTCATTAGAGCTCTCCTAAAGAAGTACTGACCAGTCCTGCCCTTGTTTACCATGTGAGATCTGACTGCATAGCAACCCAAGATGAGGTGGCTGCAAGCCTTATGAGCTACATAACACAAGATAGTGAATAGCACCAGTACAAAATATGTATTTTTCATTCTAAAATAGAATCTTCTTTGTTCTCACATGTAGGTAAGGATGGTGAAATCTGTGTTTTTTAACAAAGGAAATGTATAATGAAGGACTTCTGTGAAAAGCTCATGATTTTTCTGCAGTATTACCACCTAGCCAGTTATTTCCCGTTTTGTATTTGTGCATTAGATTTTTCCTTCCTAAGTAAAATGCTTTGCACTTATCTTTATTTAATTTCTTCTTATTGAATTAGTACTTACTGGTTTTAGATCAGGTCTCCAATTTATCAAGATCTGTTTGAAGTCTAATCCTGCCCTCCAGAGTGCTTGCAACCCCTCCCAGATTGGTGATATCCTCAAATTTTATAAGCATACTCTCCACTCCCTTATCCAAGTCATTAATGAAAATATTGAATAGTAGCACACCAAGGACAGACCCCTTCAGGATCTCACTAAACACACACACACCCAGTCTAATCACAAAGCATGATAACTACTCTTTAAGTGTTTCCACAGTATGCATCCGATGAAGTGAGCTGTAGCTCACGAAAGCTCATGCTCAAATAAATTGGTTAGTCTCTAAGGTGCCACAAGTACTCCTTTTCTTTTTACTCTTTAAGTATGGTCTTTCAACCAGATGTGCACCCACTTTATAGTAATTTCATCTAGACTACATTTCCCTAGTTTGTTTATGAGAATGTCATGTGGGACTGTCTCAAAAACTTTACTAAAATCAAGATAAATTATGTCTACTGCTTTCTGTCTATCCACTAAGCCAGTAACCCTGTCAAAAAAGGAAATTAGGTGAGGAGGGCATGATTTGTTCTTGACAAATCCATGCTGGCTATTCCTTATCACCTTAATATCCTCCAGGTGCTTACAAATTGATTAATAATTTGTTCCAGTGTCTTTCCAGGTATCAGTTAGGCTGACTGATCTATAATTCCCCAGGTTCTCCTCATTCCCCTTTTAAAAGATAGAGTGATTTGTAAACTTCACCCTAAAGGTGGTAAGATGCAACCTCATCCTGGTCTCTCGAAGCAGAGAGTTGCACAGCCAGTGGACTCCTACTAAGAACACCCTTTTCCTGGTCACCAAGAGTTTTTTCTGGGATCTCTGTGCATTAAAGCTATTGTGGGTCATGGCAAGTTAGATGGTCTCTGAGGTACCTGGGATCCAGCCCATTAAGGGCTTTGAATATTTGGACCAGAATCTTCAAGCAAATCCAGAATTGAACAAGGAATTAGTGCAGTATATTAAAACAGTGCTGTGTGGGCTCTTATATAGAATACAGGCCATTGCATATTGAATGACTGGAACTTTTGTGTGGCATTTCCCACCATCCTCAGATATAGGGCCAGACTCATAGTGCTGTAACATTTACTTTTATAATTGCATGACAAATATATAGATATAGATTAGATTATCAAGTATGGAAATAGAGATAATAAAAAAAATTAAAGCAATTAATATATTTCATTTTGTTTGAAATTTTCTGTTGTTTTCTGTTAGGGTTTTTTCAATGACAATTTTCTGAACTAAATTTTCTTGGGAGTTTTTGAAATATTTTCTTTCCAAGGGGGATAAAACACTTTGTCATTCATTCATTCATTTTCCCACTGGAAAAATAGAGAGGGGATAAGAAAAGTTTAAAAATAAAAAGTATTTCTTTTTCTTTCACTGAAACTAATTGAAATTTTTCAACAATTTTTGACTAAAATGAAATTTTCTGCCAAAAATGTTTGTTTTGGCCAAAAAGGCATTTTCCATTGGAAAAAAAACTCTTAACAGAAAATTTCTGACCAATTCTATAAGGAACCTTAAGAAGAGAACAACTGAAGGCAGTGCTTAGTCCTTTAGACACTGACTTGATTGTAGTTGTTCACAGTAGCCTGTAAATTTTAAGCTACTATTGTAAAATGAAAAAATAAACCGGAGCAAGGCCATGAAAAATTACCTTAATGTTTAATTTTAATCTTAATTATCAAACCAGCCTAATAGCATACACGAAAGCAACAAAGTAAAGAGTTTTGGCAGTTTTCAGTCATTCATTTCTGGACTTCAGACTTCCATGAAAAACCTGAGAAGAATGAAATGTTATACCAGAGGTTACACTATACAATGAAATTCCTTTATAAAGTATAATTAAGAAAGCCAGAAACTTCATTTTTTTACTGTGTAAATGGGCATTGCATTACTACATAAAATGCAAATTTAAAAAAAAAATCTCAACTAAGAAGACCGCTGGATGTCAGCCATGTGCATTATTACTATGTTGAAGTTCATTGATGCAAAATGGCTTGTCAGTGAACCAAAGTACATAATTTTGATTAGCCAACATTAAAACCTAAAAGATTGCTTCCAGAGCTTTTTCTTCAGAACTAAGTAACAATAATGTTTACCATCATCAAATGAATGTTGGTCGAGTTAGTTAGTAATGCTTTTATTGTATATCACTTTGAAAAATGAAAAGCACTAGGAGGATCCTAGAGCCTCATGCTTTTCAGATATGTCGCAAGAACGCCACAAGACATTCCAGTGAATGCCGTTGTCTGGGTAGCTTGTAACAGCTGGGATAAAATTCCACCAACCGAGAAGTAGAAGTGGCCCAGAGGCAGATCCCCCCTTATTACATGTGTTCATCGAGTCTGTTCTGATGTTGGACTCTCAGGCCATCAAACCCTTGAGGCGTCATAGGAACGGACCAAATGGTGAATGATTGCTACAGACGACTGTTTGGCTAAGCGTTAAAGAAGACTAGGACCCCAATTCTGCAAGCTGATCGCTGTTGCTACATAGCGCTCCACTGAAGACACATGAATTAATTTGCAAGAATAGGGTTAAGTGCTAAATATTGTTATGTTTTGTTACAGTGAAAGAAAACGTCATCCTGTAAACTATCATACTTTTCCAGGTATTTTAGATTATATCTATTATTATCATATTCTTTTTATAGAGCACAGTAAGTACATCAAAATGTGACATCATTAACCCTGGAATCTCTGTATTCAGACCACTCTACCACTCCAAATAACTATGTAAACTATGCAGTTTTTTTTCTAGGTATGTAGTGCAATATTACTTTATGATGAACTTTGTTGCTGCCTCCTGAACTCTTTCAATCTAGGATTTTTTACAGCTGTATAATTAGAATAACTTTTGATTATTGCATTGGAGTTTGAATTCTGTGGGCCAACAAGAGGGCACATTATTTATTTGCATCTTCCACTCTTTGCAGCACTACCAATGCAAAGATATTATTCTTTGTAATTATAGAAAGAAAGGGTCTCTGTAGTGTTAAGTGACCTTTCTGTGAGTGATCAGCCTTTTCCCTTGGTGAAGTGGAAATGTACATTACTAAAAATGTGAGTAAATAGGAGGGCTTTATAAATCTCAAGACTGTTCAAATTGGAAGAAATAAATGGATATGTAACAATTCGGTTGAGTTTTTCCCAAGAGAGTGCTAAAAGAAAAGCCATTGTCTCACTTAATCTGCTCTAAAGTATTGACAGGTATATGTAATCAAATTGTGATGATGTAGAAGAAAATTTAATGAGGCAATAATAGGCAAATAAGTTTGTGTTTAACAGTCTAAAACTATGTTATGCTGAAAGCAATAATGAAATTGTAAACTGATTTTTTGTGTTTTAGACAAAGTATATAAATTGTAGGGATCAGAGAGGAGAACCAAAAAAGTTCTCAATCCTAAACAATTTCAGAACCTTTTTCACAAACTTCTGAACCTCAATCCAGCATAAAGACCTGTTAAATTTTACATCTAACCTCAAATGGAATCCCTTTGAACTCATACATTTGCTTTGTTCAAAGTAGATGATTTCTCTTTTACTGACTCAGTGGGACACTCCATGAGGACAAGGATCAGGCCTAGCAAACCTCAGTTCATAATGAGGGCTCTAGATTGTACATGACATTTTAACAGAATGGTTTGTATCATTTTTGTTTGGATATTTTTCTCAGTAAAATACAAAAGCATTGGATTAAAGAGGTCTGTTTCTCAAAAGTTTCTAGTGGGCTTCTGTGGTTCTAAAGCATTTTACCACCATCTTCATGGATCTTGTCATGCTGTCACTCTTTCCCCTTCTTTAAAGAATTTGCTTATTTTCTGTTCTGATGTTGAATGACTAGATGTCTTCCTCATGCTGCCTTTTTTGTTTTGCAGACTGTGCTCATTTACATTTTCTCCAACAGCAGTGTTATTTATTCTCTTGCCTATTTTTGCCTTTGCATTTTCACTTGCACTCTCAATATGTACTTTTTAATAGTTTTTTACTTTTTTACATCCATTCATTTGTTCCTGTGATATCTTAAATTCTTTTTCAAGCACTTCCTTGTCAGTCAGAAGTGCGTGGAGTCTTGATTCAGCTTTGTTGCAGCATTTTCCAGATTCTTCACTGTACTTTCTGATTGATTCTTCAGAGCGTTATTCTTTGTCCATTTCTGTCATGCTAACATTTTTTCCAGTCCCCCCACTGAAATTCCCTGGGACTTTAATGGGGTCTTGACTAAATTAATGAAAACCCTTTCTGAGCCATTTTAGAAAAGCAGAATTACAAGATAAATAATCATTCTGTGGTAAGGACGGGGGCATAAGTTGAGACAGTCTGGGGGAAAGTTTGGAGTGGAAGCACAGTTCCAGGTGTTTATGTGCACTGAATGATTGTAGAATCTGCATCCTATGAATTTCCTTAGTAACTGGCATGCAATTAGCATAAAATTTGTGGCACCTGCCTATTACATTTCACATGTCACTGGTGGTGTTCAAGCTAGAGTTCTAGCCTGGGACAAGCTGCAGGTAGAGACTTTGTAGGACCTAGAAGAAAACAAAAAAATTAGTTTTAAGTTTAAATATGATGAATGTCCCTTTTGCCCAGCCTTTTTTGTGATGAGACAGGTAAGTGAGGGGAGATTTGGGAAGGAGTGAAAGTGCATTTAACTTACAATTCTGCAGCAGTTTGAGTTTTCATACCAAACACAGGAAGAATTGGTTCCACCAGCAATCTCTCAATCTGTAAGGAGAGAAATATTTTCCAAAGTAAGTTTGCTTAACTTCTGGAGAAGACAAACAATTTCTCTTTTTGGTCTTCTCTTGCACTTTTAGAATAATTTTCCATGCCTGAGGCTTTTTTTTTTTTTTAATGGGCCTTATATACTTTGGCTGGTATGGTCCTCAAATACCAGACATTGGTGGCAATTACAACATTGATGTTTATTTACCATTTGCAAGTTGTTAACTTTTCCACAGTTTTCCTAGTATTCTCTGAGTATATGACAGTAATGTGAAGACTGCAGAAATGTTAATTACTTGCAAATACTGATTGTGAACATATTAATGGCAGCCCATATATGTCCCTAAATCAAGGTGCCATCCTGGAACCAAGCTGTGTCTCCCACACTCCTCATAATTTACTAAGGGAGGCAATCATCTCTACATCTTTGCTTTTATTATTTCCAGGTTTCTAACGTGTCCATAGTATTTGAATACTCTTAATAAATTATTACTGAGTTCAAGGATGATTTTTGAATGGGGTATGAATTTCTGCCCTTTGGTCTACTCCCAAAAACCTCTAATCTGAAGCACTCAACTCAGAGAAAAAAGAAAAGGAGTACTTGTCGCACCTTAGAGACTAACCAATTTTTTTGAGCATAAGCTTTCGTGAGCTACAGCTCACTTCATCGGATGCATAAAGTGGAAAGTACAGTGAGGAGATTTTATATATACATACAGACCATGAAAAATATACATTGTAAGGAGAGTGATCACTTAAGATGAGCTATTACCAGCAGGAGAGTGGGGTGGGGGGAGAGAAAACCTTTTGAAGTGATAATCAAGGTGGGCCATTTCCAGCACATTTCCAGGAGTTAACAAGAACGTCTGAGGAATGGGGAGGGGGGGAGGAATAAACAAGGGGAAATAGTTTCACTTAGTATAATGACTCAACCACTCCCAGTCTCTATTCAAGCCTAAGTTAATTGTATCCAATTTGCAAATTAATTCCAATTCAGCAGTCTCTCGTTGGAGTCTGTTTTCGGAGTTTTTTTGTTGAAGGACAGTCACTTTGAGATCAGAAATCGAGTGACCAGAGAGATTGAAGTGTTCTCCGACTGGTTTATGAATGTTATAATTCTTGACATCTGATTTGTGTCCATTTATTCTTTTACGTAGAGACTGTCCAGTTTGGCCAATGTACATGGCAGAGGGGCATTGCTGGCACATGATGGCATATATCACATTGGTAGATGTGCAGGTGACCGAGCCTCTGATAGTGTGGCTGATGTGATTAGGCCCTATGATGGTGTCCCCTGAATAGATATGTGGGCACAGTTGGCAACGGGCTTTGTTGCAAGGATAGGTTCCTGGGTTAGTGGTTCTGTTGTGTGGTGTGTGGTTGCTGGTGAGTATTTGCTTCAGGTTGGGGGGCTGTCTGTAAGCAAGGACCGGCCTGTCTCCCAAGATCTGTGAGAGTGATGCGTTGTCCTTCAGGATAGGTTGTAGATCCTTGATAATGCGTTGGAGAGGTTTTAGTTGGGGGCTGAAGGTGACGGCTAGTGGCGTTCTGTTATTTTCTTTGTTGGGCCTGTCCTGTAGTAGGTAACTTCTGGGTACTCTTCTGGCTCTGTCAATTTTTTCTTCACTTCAGCAGGTGGGTATTGTAGTTGTAAGAATGGAGATAGAGATCTTGTAGGTGTTTATCTCTGTCTGAGGGGTTGGAGCAAATGCGGTTGTATCGTAGAGCTTGGCTGTAGACAATGGATCGTGTGGTGTAGTCTGCCATGTACATTGGGCAAACTGGACAGTCTCCTTGTAAAAGAATAAATGGACACAAATCAGATGTCAAGAATTATAACATTCATAAACCAGTCGGAGAACACTTCAATCTCTCTGGTCACTCGATTTCTGATCTCAAAGTGACTGTCCTTCAACAAAAAAACTTCGAAAACAGACTCCAACGAGAGACTGCTGAATTGGAATTAATTTGCAAATTGGATACAATTAACTTAGGCTTGAATAGAGACTGGGAGTGGTTGAGTCATTATACTAAGTGAAACTATTTCCCCTTGTTTATTCCTCCCCCCCCCCCATTCCTCAGGCGTTCTTGTTAACTCCTGGAAATGTGCTGGAAATGGCCCACCTTGATTATCACTTCAAAAGGTTTTCTCTCCCCCCACCCCACTCTCCTGCTGGTAATAGCTCATCTTAAGTGATCACTCTCCTTACAATGTATATTTTTTCATGGTCTGTATGTATATATAAAATCTCCTCACTGTACTTTCCACTTTATGCATCCGATGAAGTGAGCTGTAGCTCACGAAAGCTTATGCTCAAAAAATTGGTTAGTCTCTAAGGTGCCACAAGTACTCCTTTTCTTTTTGCGAATACAGACTAACACAGCTGCTACTCTGAAACCTGTCAACTCAGAGAAAAACCAAATGACCCCACCCTGTCATTGTGAAAATAACTACCCAAAGAGATAAGTCTTCTACCGTGTTCTAAAGGTCACAAGACTCAAGCTCTGTCTAAACTTTGGAAGTCTGTTTTGTGGCTGCATGCCTTTTTCTGGGAAAGCTCTGCCTCCAGCCCCAATGCATAAACTAGGTTCCATCAACCAGTTCCCTGCTGATGCCATCTTCTGTTCTAGGATCCCAAAATATGTTTACACAGCAAATAAAAAGCCGCAGCTGGCCCTGGCCAGCCAACTTGGGCTCTCGGGGCTTGGGCTACGGGGCTGTTTCATTGCTGTGTAGACGTCTAGGCTTGGGCTGGCGCCCAAGCTCTGGGACCTCCCATGCGACAGGGTACTAGAGCCTGGGCTTGAGCCTGAGCCTGGACGTCTACACAGCAATGAAACAGCCCCGCAGCCCAAGCCCCATGGGCCTGAGTTGGCTAATATGGGCCAGCCATGAGTATGTAGTTGCTGTGTAGACATACCCGAAGAGAGAGAGAGTCTGAGAAAGCCAGACCACATGCTCTTTCAGGGCTTTGTAGATAAGCACCAGAATGTTGAACTGGACTTGGAACTGGATGGATTCTGTGGGTGCACTTTAAAATTTTGCCCTGATTTTAGAGGAATTACCAATTCCAGCATAATTCATACACTTAAAATAGGGAATACTGCTCAAACTCGTAACCTCTAAAACTAGAATAAACGTTGTTACACATTCTGTAACCAAAGTCGGCCAGGAAATATTGGGGTGGTGTACCCTTGTCGACCTGCCCCATTTAGAAGGTAGATTGCAACATATTGTAATAGCTGCATATTCCATTTATTCAAAGTGCTTTCCTCTGCTAACGTCCTCTTCTGTCTTACCAGACTGAGCCTGTAGGCTTGAGCAGCTTTTCATTCAGGTCTGTACTTTACACAGACATTGGTATATTGGGAGACTGCACTATGTAGCAGTTGTTATTATAGGAATGTATGGTGATAAAAATGTTAATTGATTTGTCTATTGAGGATTTAGCAATTACTATGTATCGTCTGTAAAGATAGCATCCTGAATCCCCATTTTCCTTAGAAAACCTTTATTGCTATGGAAACTAAAATTAAAACAGAGTTGTTTGTTCTATATTTGAATAACATGAAACAAACTTATTTTTGATAGTCATTGTTCATAATTTAATAAGGAAAATTAGCTTTTTCATTGTTCATCATTTATATTCTATTTATGTAACATGATGGGATAACATATTGGTATTTCACTGTAAAATGATAAATGTACAGGTTATATTTTTGTTACTTTGACATGAAAAATAAACTAGCTAGTAGATTTCCCAAATTTCAGAACCCCATACTTTGAGTAAGTGCTTTAAAGAATTGTAAATAAATAAATAGTTGCACCCAGAATATACATAGGCAATATCAAAGTAATTGTGTTTGATGTATTTTTAGGGTTATTTATATAACTTATGTGTAGTGTTCATTGTTAATATTTGCTTTATCTATGTATTTCTGTTTACAGTGCATAATTTTTCACTGTGATTGGTTTGGCAGTCTGAACTGTATTGGATATGACACTTCCACATTCTTAGGTTCAGATCTCAGGAGTAAGAGAGGTTCAGATTCTGACTACAAAGCATAACAATTTAGAACCCTGGGGGAGCATCTCTAATCATGTGACCTGACAATTTAAATAGAATGTCATAGTCTCTAAGTTCCAGTTCCTTTACTACTGGAACAATTAAGGGACCTTCAGTATGCACGAGAGCTTTCTAATGGTTTTCCATGAGAAATAAATGTATAAATACATTTCCTAACCTCTAAATTTAAGTCAATAATTTTTGTTGGTCTTCATAGTTTTATATCAGACAATTTTCCATGTGTTTTACTCTTTAAGAAAAGGTCATACAATTGTGACAATTCTTTCTACAGAATTTTATTCGTCTTTTTGTAAAATATATACTCTTTTAATGTTCGGTGTTTATTCTCTTTGTGGGGCTTGAGTCCACCCCCATTGGCTTAACATGGTAAAAATTGCACTTGGCTGTGTGCCAGTGAGGTGGTAGAATTCTATCAGCAACATCTTTCATCAGATAAGGACAGCTTTCCTTTCTGGTAGTAGCTACAGAAGGTATGTGTTGAATCAAATGTATTTCCTGGACTCTGTGGGTGAACTACCCTGCATACATCCATCCTTTTCATTCCCATCAGAGAGAAGGATGTGTACTCTTTCCAACACCATAACATATCCCCCCCAGTGAGCTGTACCCTGGTTTGCAGTGGCAAAAACCAGCATGAGCAAGGAGATAATCTTTGCCATAATACATATTTTTTGTTTGTTTGTTTGTTTGTTTGTTTTCCTGCGATCGGGGAAGGCAAGGGGTGTTAAACTTCCTTAAGTTTGGACATAACAAGCAACACAGAATGCTTGGATGGTAATTAAGATTCCAAAAACTATTTAATTTTTTCCTCATGGTCAATGTAATAATACATGGTAGAATTTATATTTTCAAAATTTGCACAATTTTGTACTTGCATACACTGTAGAATTTGAGCTGAGTACATTGTGAAATTTCAGCATACTCTAACTTTTGTTTTCAGCCAGTCTTCATGAACTTACTAGTTTATCTATTTTTTGTGAATAACAAAACATGGATCATTTGCTTCCTCAATTTTTAAAGATGAAAATGACCTGGTGTTTCGTCATACCATTTGACCAAGTGTTTGGCCAGGCTGTGTTCTGGTTAAGGATGAAATTCAAGAAATGGAGACTTTTGACTGTTCAGACATTTGTATACAGTAGTGGTGACTTAGTTTATCTTCTGTTATGAGAGCGTGTTTAAGTTTGGTATATACATTTCTTACTAATTTCTTAAGGAAAAAATATAACATGACTTTGACTTTCATTGATTTATATAAAAAAGGGAACAAAACATTTGAAAAACAAGAAGTTGCATTTCCCCTCATTTTATGGGTAAAGGATATTTTGAATCTCATTCAACTAAGGTAGTTGGTAGGATTTTGCACATTAATGTTAGAAATGTAAGTGTAAATAAATAATTATGGAATATCAGACTTACAATTATAACTTTAAATTGTATTTCTAAAGAAAATATTATTTTGCATGTTTTACTACAAAAACATTCCATCAGACATACCAACATTTTAAGCACTTTTCCAATATAAATAATATATCGTTATATAATCTTAATATTCAAATTAGCAGAAATGGCTCAGAAAATAAATGCACTCTACTGAGAAACAGATAATTTGTCCTGTCCTGGTTCTCCTCCTGTGTCTTTAATCTCTCCTTCAGTATGTCCTTCAGAAGGCTCACTTCATCCCATCTCCAACTTTTTGTGGGGTTCCACAAGGATCTGGTGTTCTTAAACCCCTTCTTTTCTCCCTCTACCCCTTATCTCTGGGCAATATCTGTAAACACATGTTCAACTACAATCTCTATGATGACAACTCACAGATCTACCTCTCTGTCCAAGACCTGGCTGCTGTCCAAACTAAAATCTTAACCTGTCTTTTTGACACATCCTCATGATTGTCTAGCCATGAGCTCTACCTCAACATGGCTAAAACAGAATTCTTAATTCCCCCACACCGACAAAAAATCCCTCCTGGGGATCATCAAGGAGGGCCATTTCCAGCACAAATCCAGGTTTTCTCACCCTCCCCCCCCCACAGACACACATACAAACTCACTCTCCTGCTGGTAATAGCCCATCCCTCTTTGAAACCTCTCTTTATAATGCGCATGATAATCAAGGTGGGTCATTTCCAGCACTAATCCAGGTTTTCTCACCCCCCACACACACACCCCCCTCCAAAAACCACACACACAAACTCACTCTCCTGCTGGCAATAGCTCATCTTACAATGTGCACAGGTTTCAAAGAGGGATGGGCTATTACCAGCAGGAGAGTGAGTTTGTATGTGTGTCTGTGGGGGGGGGGGGAAGGGTGAGAAAACCTGGATTTGTGCTGGAAATGGCCCTCCTTGATGATCACTTTAGATAAGCTGTTACCAGCAGGAGAGTGGGGTGGGAGGAAGTTTTGTTTCATGGTCTCTGTGTGTATATAATGTCTTCTGCAGTTTCCACGATATGCTATGCATCCGATGAAGTGAGCTGTAGCTCACGAAAGCTCATGCTCAAATAAACTGGTTAGTCTCTAAGGTGCCACAAGTACTCCTTTTCTTTTTTCTTTTTACGAATACAGACTAACACGGCTGTTACTCTGAAACCTGTATTCATCTGCTGTCTCTTCTCTCATCCTTAGTTTGTAGGCTCTTTGGGGCAGAGACAGTCTTCTTATTCTATGTTTGTATAGCACCTTGCACAATGGAGTTCTGGTTCATGACTAGTGCTCCTAGGTTCTATGCTAATACAAATAAAAAATAACAATAAATTGGAATATTCCATAATGACAGCAACTGCAAGGCTGGGGGAGATTTAATATAACCTTTCTTTGTTTATAAATATAACTGTACATTCTAATGTCATAATTTGTTTCAGTTCTTAATATATTTGAAGTGTTTCATGACTACATCTTTCTGAAATTATATAGTGTTTTTGTGAGCTTTTTCAGTAATAACAAGTATTGCCAAACATTGTTTTTGTCTTTTATTATGTCTCTAGTTAAGTTTCAATTTTACACTTAAACCAGAGATTTGGCCTCATTATTATATGTGAAAAATATAGCATAACCTCTGCAAAATTATAGCATTTATTCCTTGAGTATAGAATAAGTGTTTTTAGAATTTCCAATGAAATCCATTGATGGAAATGAAATTAATTTAACATTGGGTCCTTAACACTAAATTTTTTAATCAGACCTTTTTTTGGTCCATAATGCTGCCAGTAACAAAATTATATAGGCTCCTTGAACTTTCATAACTGAAAATGCCTTGTTAAATAGAGGATGAAGATAAAATCTGATTCGCGGGAAGCCGGGATGGGGGTGGGAGGCAGAGAAGCAGAGCGGGGCGGCGCGTTCGGGGCGGAGGCGGAGCGGAGGTGAGGTGAGCTGGGGCCGGGCGTGGGGTGGGGAGCTGCCATGGGTGCTCTGCACCCACCAAATTTTCCCCATCGGTGCTCCAGCCCAGGGGAAAATTCAGAGAATACCATGAAGAACAGACCCTTTTAAAGATGGTGCTAGATCCTAGCTTTCTCCACGTACTCAGCCACAAGCTGCCCTAGTGGTTTCTCTACTCTTCACAGCGATGAGCTGGAGCTGGTTCGCACCAGTTCTCTAGAACCGGTTGTTAAATTTAGAAGCCCTTTTAGAACCGGTTGTTCCACGAGGGACAACCGGTTCTAAAAGTGCTTCTAAATTTAACCGGCCAAAAGTGACGCCTTAGGTGCCGACTCCATGGGTGCTCCAACCCTGGAGCACCCAAGGGGAAAATTTGGTGGGTGCAGAGCACCCACTGGCAGCTCCCTGCCCCACCCCCAGCCCCAGCTCACCTGCGCTCTGTCTCCGCCTCCTCCCCTGAACGCACCGCCCTGCTCTGCTTCTCCGCCCCCCACCCCCAGGCTTCCCACGAATCAGCTGTTCACGTGGGAAGCTGGGGCGGGCTGAGAAGCAGGTGGCAGCTTTGCACTCAGGCCCAGGGAGGCGGAGGTGAGCTGGGGCGGGGGGTGGTGGTGCGAGGAGGGCTGCCTGCGCCGCAGCAGGTAACCCAGGGGGCACGCAGGGGAACCGCTCCGCGCCCCAGCTCACCTCCGCCACCCTCGGCCTGAGCGGGAAGCCGCTGCCTGCTTCTCAGCCCTCCCCAGCTTCCCGCTGAACAGCTGATTTGCAGGAAGCTGGGGTGGGGGTGGGAGGTGGAGCGGGGCGGCGCGTTCAGGGGCGGAGGCGGAGCGGAGGTGAGATGAGCTGGGGCCGGGTGCAGGGCGGGGAGCTGCCAGTGGGTGCTCTGCACCCACGAAATTTTCCCAGTGGGTGCTCCAGTCCCAGAGCACCCAGGGAGTCGGCACCTAAGGTGCCACTTTTGATGTGATCAGTGGGGAGAACGGTCGCTCCCGCCCCAGCTACGCTCCCCCGCCCTTAGGAGCCTGAGGAACCTGACGATGCTTCCCGGGAGCTGCCCCAGGTAAGCACCACCGGGACTCCCCACCTCGCTCCCCGGCAGGTCCCTCTGGCTCTTAGGGGTGGGGTGGGCACCCACTACAGTGGCCCACGAGACCCTCCTGCCCGGTTCTGGGTGCAGTCAGGGGACAAGGGAGGGGGGTGGATGGGGCAGGGGTCCTGGGGGGGGGGCGTCAAGGAACGCGGGAGGTTGGATGGGGCAGGAGTCCCGGGGGGCAGGGATGGGCAACGACCCCCTCATGGGGTGAGGAGGGAACCAGTTGTTAAGATTTTGGCAGCTCATCACTGACTCTTCACTGCATAGGGGTTCACCATCTTCCCTAAGGGCAGCTAGGCTTTGGTATTTTGGGGAAACAGTTGGAGGCAGTGGCCTTTTGAAAGAGGGCATTGTAACTGAGGGCAGCTTGTGGCCTCAGGGCAGGTCTACACTACCGCAAAAGTCCATATAACTTATGTCACTCAGAGGTGTGAAAAAGTCCTCCCTCTCCAAGTGACACATGTTTTGCGCTGTCCATACCAGTGCTATGTCGGTAGGAGACTCTCTTCCACCAACATAGCTTCCGCTTCTCACTGAGGGGGAGTAATTATGCTGACGGGAGATCACTCTCCTGTCAACATCGCGCATCTGGTGAAGAAGTGCAGCTGTGCTGATGTAGTGCTGTAGCATAGATTTGTCCTCATTTGAATTGAGAACAATAGGAGATGGTAGCCACTTCAAAAGGTCAATTCTTCATGAAATTGCCTGTAATAGAACATTATTTGCTACCATCTGCTGAAGAAGAAACTTCCAGTTGTAAGGAATTGACAAAAAATTATCATTAATCCTATTTTTTTAAATCCTTTGTTGCACCAGATCTGCTGAACAGGGAAGGCAGGAAAGAGGGGGAAACTAGTTGTGCATGCATGTGTGTGAAGGAGAGACCAAGAGAATGTGGGTAGCAGAAGGGAGGAACTGGGATGTATGAGGAGAAGGGAATGTGGCTGATGTAGGGGAGGGAGAATGTGGGGCATGATAGAGGGATGTGTGTATGCCAGGTTATGCAGGGGAAGTGCAGAAGGCAGAGGGAGTTTCATGGTGAATATGCATGCAGTTGAATGCACAGGGAAGGGGAGTTTAGTGTGTTTGTGCAAGGGAAGGTGGAGGCTAAGAGGAGCCTGATGGGGTGCACGCTGGTTGCTTTGCACAGCTCTAGCAATGCAAAGGTGATTTAAACCCAGTTTAATTGCCCAGTATGCTCTGGCTATTTTGTGCTGCTCCGGAGTGGAGTAAAGTAGCCCGAGTATATTGATGAATCTGGCCACAGAACTTAAAATGAAAATAGTTACTTAAGAGTGATACTTCACATATTCAAAGCATTAGAAACATCACATGATAACATTCACTTTCTTGTTCAGGGTTTATTTATTCAAATAACAAAAAAGAAATTCCCAGAGAAAAACTAAGTTAAAATGGAGTTACTATTCAGAGTGTATATAATTAATTTAAGGTTAAATACACTACAGGGATGATGTGATTATTTCATAATCAGGCATTATAAACCCAAGAAATTCAAAGTTAATGTTAAACTTAAAAGAAATCCAAACATGTTAAGTTATTGAACTACATATTAGAGCACCCCAAAAGCCTTAACTCTGCCCTGTAGAGGAGAAAAATTCAGATGTGCCTTTAAAAATCAGTTCAGTCTAATCTGGGACTAGAAATACTACAATACTTTAATCATAAATATATGGCAATCGCATAGTATCACTCAGCCTAGTGAGAACACTGAAAAGTAAAATCATTATAGGGAAGCGTTTGACATTCTGTAGAAACTAAGGAAATGTACATTATCTTTTTTTGCAGAAAGAGAGTTTATGAAATAGCACAGAAAGTCAGTAGTTGCTATTTTAGCTATTTTTAACATTGTTTTGTCGGCAGAACATTTATTAATAATTTGAACCTATGACATAAATGCACTGTGTGAAATCCTGACTCCATTAAATTCAATGAGAGTTTGCCATTGACTTCACTGGGATCAGGATTTCACCCACTGTGTGTATATTGTATAAATGTGCATAACTGATAAAAGTTAAGAAAAATGTTATAGTTATAAGCAGATATCTTTCAATAAGTGTAATCCGTAACCTTTCTCTTTAGATTACTCTGGAGCGGATGATAAAAGAAAATTTGCGGTTAGCACAAGAGTATCAGATCTTTCAGAAATATTATTTAAATGATAAAGAATACCTTATGGATCTCTATGACGATAGGGTCAAGATGGAAGCTGCAGTTAGAGATCAGCAGCAGGTACAGTACTAATATAATACATTTGCTCGTTAACTAGTGATCTGTTTTCTAAAATTTATTTATTATGGCTACTTAATGAAATTGGATAATCATGCAGTCCATGGTCTAAATTCTTGTGATTTCTGGCTGTTGTATGCTGTTTGTATTTTTCATTTGACTTGTATAGGACAGTTTTTGTAAGAAGATGCTGTAAAGATATGTAGGGTTTCACTCTAAATAATCCATATTTGGTACCTTAATTGTATCTATACCTTAGTTCCAGTAATTTCATGTAATTCAGTATTGCAAAGATCATCTTCGTAGTACATCTTTTGTTAGCATGGTCTTTATATAGCATTGGGAGTTTGCTGACATCAACAGCCAAACTAAGGCTACAATTCAGGAAAACACACATAAGAATCAGAGTACTTGTGGCACCTTAGAGACTAACCAATTTATTTGAGCATAAGCTTTCATGAGCTACAGCTCACTTCATCGGATGCATACTGTGGAAAGTGTAGAAGATCTTTTTGTACACACAAAGCATGAAAAAATACCACCCTCCACCCCATTCTCCTGCTGGTAATAGCTTATCTAAAGTGATCACTCTCCTTACAATGTGTATAATAATCAAGTTGGGCCATTTCCAGCACAAATCCGGGTTTTCTCCCCCCCTCCCCCCAACACACACACACACAAACCCATTCTCCTGTTGGTAATAGCTTATCTAAAGTGACCACTCTCCTTACAATGTGTATGATGATCAAGGTGGGCCATTTCCAGCACAAATCCAGGGTTTAACAAGAACGTCTGGGTAGGAAAAAACAACGGGAAATAGGTTACCTTGCATAATGACTTAGCCACTCCCAGTCTCTATTCAAGCCTAAGTTAATTGTATCCAATTTGCAAACAAATTCCCATTCAACGGTCTCTCGCTGGAGTCTGGATTTGAAGTTTTTTTGTTGTAATATCGCAACTTTCATGTCTGTAATCGCGTGACCAGAGAGATTGAAGTGTTCTCCGACTGATTTATGAATGTTATAATTCTTGACATCTGATTTGTGTCCATTTATTCTTTTACATAGAGACTGTCCAGTTTGACCAATGTACATGGCAGAGGGGCATTGCTGGCACATGATGGCATATATCACATTGGTGGATGTGCAGGTGAACGAGCCTCTGCTAGTGTGGCTGATGTGATTAGGCCCTATGATGGTGTCCCCTGAATAGATATGTGGACACAGTTGGCAACGGGCTTTGTTGCAAGGATAGGTTCCTGGGTTAGTGGTTCTGTTGTGTGGTGTGTGGTTGCTGGTGAGTATTTGCTTAAGGTTGGGGGGCTGTCTGTAGGCAAGGACTAGCCTGTCTCCCAAGATTTGTGAGAGTGTTGGGTCATCCTTCAGGATAGGTTGTAGATCCTTAATAATGCGTTGGAGGGGTTTTAGTTGGGGGCTGAAGGTGACGGCTAGTGGCGTTCTGTTATTTTCTTTGTTAGGCCTGTCCTGTAGTAGGTGACTTCTGGGAACTCTTCTGGCTCTATCAATCTGTTTCTTCACTTCCGCAGGTGGGTATTGTAGTTGTAAGAATGCTTGATAGAGATCTTGTAGGTGTTTGTCTCTGTCTGAGGGGTTGGAGCAAATGCGGTTGTATCGCAGAGCTTGGCTGTAGACGATGGATCGTGTGGTGTGGTCAGGGTGAAAGCTGGAGGCATGTAGGTAGGAATAGCGGTCAGTAGGTTTCCGGTATAGGGTGGTGTTTATGTGACCATCGTTTATTAGCACTGTAGTGTCCAGGAAGTGGATCTCTTGTGTGGACTGGACCAGGCTGAGGTTGATGGTGGGATGGAAATTGTTGAAATCATGGTGGAATTCCTCAAGGGCTTCTTTTCCATGGGTCCAGATGATGAAGATGTCATCAATATAGCGCAAGTAGAGTAGGGGCGTTAGGGGACGAGAGCTGAGGAAGCGTTGTTCTAAGTCAGCCATAAAAATGTTGGCGTACTGTGGGGCCATGCGGGTACCCATAGCAGTGCCGCTGATTTGAAGGTATACATTGTCCCCAAATGTAAAATAGTTATGGGTAAGGACAAAGTCACAAAGTTCAGCCACCAGGTTAGCCGTGACATTATCGGGGATAATGTTCTTGACGGCTTGTAGTCCATCTTTGTGTGGAATGTTGGTGTAGAGGGCTTCTACATCCATAGTGGCCAGGATGGTGTTATCAGGAAGATCACCGATGGATTGTAGTTTCCTCAGGAAGTCAGTGGTGTCTCGAAGGTAGCTGGGAGTGCTGGTAGCGTAGGGCCTGAGGAGGGAGTCTGCATAGCCAGACAATCCTGCTGTCAGGGTGCCAATGCCTGAGATGATGGGGCACCCAGGATTTCCAGGTTTATGGATCTTGGGTAGTAGATAGAATATCCCAGGTCGGGGTTCCAGGGGTGTGTCTGTGCGGATTTGATCTTGTGCTTTTTCAGGGAGTTTCTTGAGCAAATGCTGTAGTTTCTTTTGGTAACTCTCAGTGGGATCAGAGGGTAATGGCTTGTAGAAAGTTGTTTTGGAGAGCTGCCGAGCAGCCTCTTGTTCATATTCCGACCTATTCATGATGACAACAGCACCTCCTTTGTCAGCCTTTTTGATTATGATGTCAGAGTTGTTTCTGAGGCTGTGGATGGCATTGTGTTCCGCACGGCTGAGGTTATGGGGCAAGTGATGCTGCTTTTCCACAATTTCAGCCCGTGCACGTCGGCGGAAGTACTCTATGTAGAAGTCCAGTCTGCTGTTTCGACCTTCAGGAGGAGTCCACCTAGAATCCTTCTTTTTGTAGTGTTGGTAGGGAGGTCTCTGTGGATTAGTATGTTGTTCAGAGGTATGTTGGAAATATTCCTTGAGTCGGAGACGTCGAAAATAGGATTCTAGGTCACCACAGAACTGTATCATGTTCGTGGGGGTGGAGGGGCACACATAAGAATACTTCCCTATTCAGGAAATCACTTAAATACAAGCTTAACTTCAAGCACGTGCATAAATCCCATTCCAGTCAGTTAGTAACTGCTTCAATAAATACCCATGATTATGGCATGATGGCAGTTGTTTCATAGTTTAAGGTTGCAATTGAATTTCCATTATAAGTCTGATTTTGCACCAACCACCACCCTTTTCTAATATTGGCAAAAAGTCATATCTGCCTCAAAAGCGCTAGGTTCAATCTGAGGCCAAGGAAGAATTTTTCTACAGCATACAAAAACGCTTCAGTTTACTGCAATGTGTTTAAAAAAAATCAAACAAAAAAGACAGAGGTAGAACCTAGTTTGTTAATCTTCCCTGATGAGAGATAGTGCCCAGGACTAAATTTTAATCAACTAAAGTCTCATCTCAAAAGTTCTTAACTTTTGATTTGTAACATGCTGTGGAACATCAGAGTCAATGATATGTACCACATCAAAGAATGGTTGGAAACCTGTGTTTTCATTTTCTAAGGAAATAGTGTCCATTCATTTTTTTCTAGAGATAGACTTCAAAATGTAAACCAGTCCCTGGGATGTCTGTTCAGTGGAAAAAAAGATAAATTTTCTAATATTCTAATTGGATTTTAGGTTTTGGTTTTTTTCTTCTTTCATCTCTTGCATTTTTGAGAGTTAATATGCATTTAAATAACTGTTATGTGGCCACACCCTTAACTTTCCTAAGAATTTTTGGTGGGAAGTCTCATAAACTCAATTCATTTGTGCAAGAATCTCGTCCCAGTATAGTAACCATATTAAAAAGCAGGTGAGATTAGTCCACTTCCTCAAAGCATTCTTCTTTACAGGATACTCTAAAAGAATCCAAATTACCTCCTAGACTTCAGTGTCATAAAATGTTTTACAAGCGCCTACATTTTCATCATACAAACACATCAGCTGTGCATTTATTCATCAACTGTACGCATTCTGTCACCTATTCATCGCTCGTGTTGAAATTGAATGTGTTCCACTTGTTACTGACAATTGTCAGTAGGCAAGTAATCAGTGTATTCTTGTTGATCTCACAGCCTTCCATTTTTCAATCAGTAAACAGTTTTAAGAGTCAAAATGTAGGGCTAATCACTCTTTAAAGAAGGAGCTAGAGATTTATGATTTATGAAAATGATTAGCAATGAACCACATATATCCAGTGTGTGGCTTACAACTGCTCCCTCAACTAGGAATTTTAGGGAAGTCTAGAATTTGACAGTATGCCAGTGCCATTTAACAGAGCACATAAACCAAGAGTTGGAGTTCTATGTAGGATATTAACTTCAGAGAATTATAGTGACTGCTAACTAACTTTCCTTTTTGATAACCTTTAACTTTTCTAAAATGAATAACCTGTCCAACTGTAAAGACAAAATAATCACATCAGCACCAGAGGGAGAATTTTTTCACAAATGATGATAAATGGAGTAAAGATGTTGGTCACATATAGGTTCTATAAAAAGGAGACATATTTTCTCAGTTTTTTACTGATAAGTGACTTACAACTGCAACAGAAAATCATTTCTGTAGGAGTGCCAGTGTAATGATTTTTCTAGCTGCTGTACTATGCATATATATCACAATGACATGAACATTTGAGAAGAAAAGAATGTATTCATTTCCCTAAATCTACAGAGCTCTCTTTTCCTTCTATATCTTAGATATATAAGTGACAATCAAAATTAGCAGTCACATTTTAAAAAATGTTGATTTAAAAGGTAAAGTAGCAATTTTTGCCTTGTTCTGATTCATTTCAACTGGATATGGCATTCACTTACTGCCTTAAACTGTTGAGAAATTGCTGTGTGCTTGTTAAATAGTTGCTTCATTCAACCCCAAAAGTGTCTCAATTTCAGTGATGAAGTACTTCCTTTATACCGTGTAGGTCTATATTATGGCTTTGCAAGCCTCTGGACTATGGGTTGGAGAAACATCTGTAGTGCTCCAGCATTGGTGAATAGAGAGGATATGCCTGAAAAATATACCTCCATGGGCATTGAGGAAGCCAGGGGTAACGCTTTGGGGAGGCAGTAGGTGGCACAATCTCCACACTACTGCTCACAGCCTCCCTAGATGGCTGGGTGTGGCTTAGCAGGAAGGAGAGAATCCTTGCTTTTATGAGTTGCTACCACTAGTGGAAGCACCTGCTGAATGCACTGTGTAGTTGCTTTTTAGTACTTTGCCTCCTGCTGTCTCCTTCTTCCCAACTCTGCCTCATTACTGTTTTGTTGCCAGTTCTCACAATTTTATTGCAAGTTTTCAATATTTAGTGTTTTTCTTTAAGCCCCAGCTCCTGGGATCAAGTGCTGTAATTAGGTAAGAATCTCTGCTTCTATTTTAAAAAAAAAGATTCTAATCCTCGTGGTTGCATAGAAAAGCTTGAAAATGTGATTTAAGAGAACTCTACATGGTTAAAAACCAGAGGACAAATGTAAAGAACACAAAATTTATTATTTTTTAAATTTCCTAATCTTTAAGTCAATCTTATGATTTTGGGAGCCTGACTCTTGATTTTCAAATGCTTGGTGTTGGCAGTACTTCTGCTGCAAAGTACTAGTGGGAGGAGCCTTACCAAAATATCTGCCTCACAGCTTCTGACGCCCTGCGTAATCTTCTAGTGAGAGAGTTAAGAACAGGAAAAGATCTTAGAAAGAGAGAGTATAGGAGAAGGAGGCATTGGTGTAGTGGGTGAAAGACTTGAGGGTGTGAGGAAGGAAGAGCATTCTGGGGCCAAGAGCTATGAATGAAACCCCCTAGAGAGGCAGAGAGATGAGACCCAGGCAAAGGGGAAGGTATGGAGGAGCAGTGGAAGGTGAGAGACCGTAGGGTACAGGGATGGCTCTGGAGAAGAAGTTGTTCAGGAACAACTGGGGAAGGGATAAATCAACAGGTTAAGGGTGAGGGAGAACAATGTGAGAGGAGAGGGGAGGAGAGGGAGAAATGCCAGAGGGGAAGAGAGAAAGAAAGACATGGAAGATAGGGATAGGAAAGGCTCCAGATGGAAGATGAGAGGGGGGGTTGTAGGTGAGGAGGAAGAAATGCAAAGGGAGGACGCAAGCAGAGTCTGTAGGGGAAGAGAGTGATCTCAGAAATTGGAAAAATGTAGATGGCTGGCAAGGAAAGAGAGGGCAGAGGCTACAGTTGTTGGGGGAGATGTCATAGGTAAGACTGTTTTGATGGGGGAGAAGGACACCAACTGGAAGGAAAAGAACCTGAATGAATAACTGATTTTTCCGTTTGGTGGCTGAAACACAAAATAAAACTAAAAAATTGTTTAGTTTCTAACCAAAATGGAATTTTTTCAGTTTTTCTCACCCAAATGAAAAAACGAAAAAGTTCATTTAGGTCAAATGCAGATTTGAATCAGCATTTCATTTAGAAAATGTTGATTTGAAATGAAATGTGGAAACTGTTTGTTTCAAAAATGGTGAAACAAAACATTTGGACATTTCCAAAAAATAGTTGTTGTCTTGTTTTTTTCTCTCTCCCCCCCCCCCCAAAAAAAAAACACCCTATTCACTGCATTCAACCAAAATTTGCAAATAGTTTTGGTATCCCGAAAAATACATTTTTCAGACAATTTACTCTAGAGGAGGCACATGCGGGAAAAGACATTCCCATGAGAAAGAAGGGAATGGGAGAGGGAGCGAGAAGGGTTTCAGAAAAGCAGATATGAAGAATGGAAGGAGAGGGAAAAGAAAAGGAGTGTCTCTATGGACAGATTTAGATGAAGGATGGGCAAAAATAAATAGTAGGTTAAATTTAAATATAGTGAGACAGGCAGAGAAGGAAAAAGAAAATTGTTGATCAAATAAATAAAATAAAAAAGTGAGAGACTGTAATGTTTATTTTTATTGTGTAAATTTCATAGAAAGCTTGATACCAAAATGTAATCTAAAGTACACTATTTGTTTATATATCTATCTATCTCAGGGGAACTTGGTTCCTTAGGATTAGAAGGGTTTGGGAGACCCATTGTAATGCTGGATAGAGGGCCATCTTCTTGTGTATGCTGGAAGGCAATAATCTGTTTTGGTTTCATGTGTGTATACAATGTTGAACCTGGACTTGTGTGTGTGAGTGCGTGTGTCTGTGCATGAACGCATGTGAGAAGAAAATGCAAGGATGTTTGAAACCCTCTGATCTTGGTGCACATTATTACAAAAATTTGCAAATCATTCTCAAAGGTAATTAATCCTAGGGTATTATGAAA
This sequence comes from Natator depressus, assembly GCF_965152275.1. Lineage (NCBI taxonomy): Eukaryota > Metazoa > Chordata > Testudines > Cheloniidae > Natator > Natator depressus. The sequence continues at coordinate 73,944,762 of NC_134235.1, forward strand.
CAATGAAGCACTGTGTTAAGGATTTAGCCCAGGATTTTCAAAAATAGGGACTTATAAATAAGCTCTTGAATACATATATTTCAAAAGTGCTGGCCAACCAGCACCTCCCATTGACCTTTATTTTTAAAAAAATCATAAGTACTATTTGAAAGTTTTTGAAGTATATCCTCAGTTCAGTGGCAAAGGCATTAAGAGTCTCTTAATGTTCACCAGTAATCTATCTCTCTCTGTTGTTGACATGTAAGGGCAATATGACTTAGATTAACTAGATTAGGTCTAAATTTAAGCTTTCTTTGACATAATTCATTTATCTGACCACTTCTCTAATGTTGAAAGACAGTACTGCTTTAGGGGTGGAGAGGGAGATTGTTGGACAGCTGCTTTCAGATTTAAAAGTCATAATATTTAGTTTCATTTACAAAAGTAAAATGTCTTTTTATTAATAAAGGTGCTTTGGTGTACATATAATCACCAGTGAAAAGCATTTACATTTATCCTGATATCTGAATTCTTCGGACACCATCAAAAATCACTTAGTGCATGAACAATCTATAACTTAAGCCCCAAGTACCAAGTCTAAGTATTATTCAACGGATGGATTCGTTCAGTTGGCCCCATTTACGTGTTCATCAGCTGCCTAGTAGCACTCCTGCTACGTCACATGTTCTGGCTTTATTATTTACATATGTCCCACTATTTCTTTATTCTCTTCTGGATAACTTTGGAGATAAGCAGTTGAACTCTGTGACAAAACTCAGCATTTGTTATAAATTCATTCCATTTAATACCCACTATTTTCCTGCGGCATTTGCTTTCAGAGGCATTTAGGCAACTCTCAGTACCTAAATTTGGTAGATTTCTAGCTTTCATATCCGTATGTTCTTCTTCAAAGAATGTCCCTGTGGGTGCTTCACCTTAGGTGTCTTGGCGCCCTGTGCTTGTAATCAGAGATTTGTGGTAGCAGTGCCCAGTTGGGCCGCGCACGTGCCATAGCCATCTCGCACCACTCCGAGCAGTTACATACTGGTGCGCAGCCAACCATCCCTGAGTTCCAGGGCCGGCCCACAATATTTTGGCACCTGAGAAGGGGAACTCAATGCCTTCTTCCTGTTCTGCTCCTCTCATGGTACTGTTCTGCTACCTACCCCAATAAAGGAGAACTAACCACTTAAAATGCCTTGTTCAAAAATTTTAAGGAACACTTAACTTTCAAACGCCTGAACAGCAAATGTAACTTTTCTTGTCTGCATAGTAAACACTGGCATTTTTATCTGTTTGAATAATCAAAGTGGTGCTTTCCATGCCTTCTTGGCTGCAAAGATTTGAACTGCTTCCTGCTGAAGGTCCACCATCTAGGCCAGCTCATGCTCTATTGAGATGGTTGCAAGGCCAACCAGCCTCTCCTGTGTCATTGTGGAGCGTAGATGTGTTTTTATTAACTTCAGCTTGGAGAAGCTGCATTCTCCACTGGCAACTGTTACAGGAAGTGTTAGAAGTATGCACAGAGCAACAAAAGCATTTGGAAAGAGGGTGGTCATCTTATTTGTGCATATATATTCCAGAACAGCCTTTGGAGTTGATCCTGCTGAAATGTATCTTGAAAGGGCTTTCTGTTCATCACTTAAATCACTCGCATCAGTATCGCACATGTCATCATGTGTCAACACTGTCTCTAGTGCCCTGCATTGCTGGTGTAGGTCTTCTTCAGGTATAGTGAGGAGTTTTGGAATATCATACAACATCCCAAATATACTGCTGTGTTCCTTGAGCTGAATGAAATGTTCTTGCACAATCTAGCACCTGGTTAAAGAATTCAATTTTGAATGGTTGTTTGGGGTCTCTTCTGGGATTATCCCATGCCTCGTAACCAAAATGTTGTCTTCTTCGGTGACTCTTGTATTCTTGAATGGGTGGGAAAATAGCTTCAGTGTGAAGTTCCTCTGCCAACTTCTGTGCACTCTTCAGAACGTTTTGAAATCCCTCATCTGACCGGTAAGACTGTAGGTCTGACTTTGCTTTGTCCAGTTGTGCCATTGCTCCAAATATATCAAGGTCAACACCTTGAAATCTCTTGCTTACAACATTTATTTCAAACAGTATGTCATGCCACAACACTAAGCCACACAGAAATTTGAAGTTATGTAAGTTTCTGGTGATTCCATTTCCCTCTCCCACTGTTCTCCCACGAACAGTTCCTCTCATAACATTATCCTCCATAATGGCAACTATGGCATCATCTGCCTTCCCAATTTGGTGTTTGATAGGCTTTATCGCCTCCACTTGACTTTCCCATCGTGTGGCACTCAGTGGTTTCAGTGTCAGAGAGGATGTTCCCAGATGTTGCTTCAAAATTTGCCATCAGTGAGTTGATGCAGAGAAAAATACATAGATGCTTTGAATTACATTAAAAAATTCAGCAGCCTCACTAGAAGCTGATGCTGCATCACTGATCATCAAGTTCAATGAATGAGAACTGCATGGGACAAAAAAAGCTTGAGGGTTTAACTCTCGGATCCGTGTCTGCACTCCTCTGTTCTTTCCTTTCATGTTGGCACCATTATCGTAGCCCTGACCTCTCATGTCAGCTATTGCAATTCCCGTATCTTCCAGCTTTTTAAGAAGCACATTTGTCATACCAGCTCCTGTAGTATCATCAATGTCAATAAATTCTAGAAAATGCTCTCTGACAGTCACCATTGCAGGGACATTTTCACTAGGTTCTGTTGTTGTTACAAAATGCACCATTAAAGTCATTTGTTCTGAATGGCTGATGTCAGGTGTGCAGTCCAGAATAACAGAGTAATATCTTGCTGACTTCAGATCTGCCACAATCTTCTGTTTGGCTTTTGTTGCCAGTAACTGTATGATCTCATTTTAAATTGTTTTTCCAAGGTAGTGGTGTGTGTACATTTTTTGGGTGGTGACTTTTCTTAGATGCTCCTGGAGTACAGCATCAAACTCAGCCATCAGCTCCACAATTTTAAGGAAGTTTCCATTGTTTGGCACATACAGCTAATCTGAAAAGCCACGCAGTGCTAGGTTTTGGGTAGCAAGCATTCTCACAATGGCAATGAGCTTTTTCAGAACATTTTGCCAGTAAAGAGACTCTGATGCAATCTTCTCTTGATGCTGATCATCTATGGTGGCTTTTAACCTTAGTCTCATATCAAGCTCTTTCCACCTATGGAATGCTTTCTGGTGATTTGCTGCCTTCTTGTGACATACCAGATTTCGAGCCAGATTTTTCCAGTCCTTTGTTCCTGTAGAACCCAGTGTGGCTGGAACATTAGACTGGAAGAGTTTGCAACAAAAACTGTATGTAGCATTCTGGGTTTTTGAGTACATGAACCATGGCCTCTCCACTTTGTCACCATTGGGGATTTCATGCCAGTAATGTGTTGGATGGAAACTTCTGTTTTCATTGTCTTTGGGGAACATGAAATTTTTCACTTGCTGTGGCCCATGCAGTAGAGGGAGGTCCCTCAGGCTACTGCTCAAGTGGGTCCACAGTCCTGGATCATCTAGACTTAAGGAACTAAACTCAGTAGCAGCTGTTTCTTGCGCCTCCACCACACTCTTCTCTGATCTAAACTTTTCTTCAGGAATGTGCATGGTTACATCCATTTGAGCAGTAGCTGCCAGGTCACCTGCACTCTGACTAACTGGAAGATCAGGCACCTCCTCACCACTCACATCCTCACTGGGGCCGGAAGGCTCACCGTGAACATTTGTGTCTATGTATCTCAGGTGAGCTCCTTCCTGCTTAGATAGAAAAGCTTCCTTTGCTTTCTTTCTTTTTCTGAATGCTGCCCCCGAGGGGTGTTTTCTTCTTTCTCTCATGATTGCTGTTCTGTGCCAGCTATAGTGGCTCTCAACACTCAATTGAAGGGGACAAATAAGCAGGCTGGTAGCAGGGCCTGAGTGAGGGAAGATATCAGTGTCTTAAAGGCCTAACTGGCTCCTACTACTTCAGTTGACTGCCTGTTCTCCTCAAGTGGGTTCAGGGAAGCGGCAGGAAACAGGAAGCTCCCTGAGAAGCTGGTGTTAAATCAGTCCAGGCTTCTGGGGGTGCTAGAAAGGTACATAAGAGGCTCCTCCTCCTCCTCTCTCCCTGCAGCTCCTGCTGCTTTCTGTTATTCCCTCTCACCTCTTCTCCTGCCTGCCTGTTATGTCTCTTGTGCCCTCCTTCCTCCAGCACAGCACTGTACCATCTCTGTGCATCTAGAGCAGAGAAAATACATATGCACCAGCAGCAGACACAATTTTCTACACTCTGGGTCCTAGTGGATCCCCTCCACAGTCTGGCACCTGAAGTGGCTGCCTCAGTTCACCTCTTGGTAAGGCCAGCCCTGCCCAGTTCCTTCTCTACCGCCTTTCACTTGAGTCGAAGTGATCAGCAGCGCCCTCTCTTACATCAGATAAGATTTATTGTAGTTAGTTCATAGTGATAGTGTTAGCTTAGTTGTAGTTAGTTTTCCCTATCTATTGCCTCACTTTATTTTCTTAAATTTCTTAAATTAAAAACAATTTACCATTCCGTTCTACCCCTGCCTCTCTGGCAGGCATACAGCCTTTGCCTCAACATGGTTTACCCCTTATTTTTCTCTGAGAACGGCTCTCTCAGGCATGCCCGGCTTACCGGGCTTTAAACACTGCCTGACTTGCAAACTGTCCATACCTGTTTCTGACGTCCACACTCAGTGTGTCCACACTATAGAAAACTGACAGCTAGGACATGAAAAGCCAGGGTTCTTCAACTGAAGCTCCTCATGATGGAGAAATCACTCAGACCAGCCTCTAACCCCGAGTCCAGGTCACCCCCTGGCCAACGGTCACAAATGGCAGCCTGTGACATTGGCACGGCTTCAACATTGGCTGCCAACGAGCCTGCTTCTAGAAAGGCTACAAAAAAGCAGGCACAGACATCCCAGCACCGATAATAGCCTAAACAAAAGTGATCTCCAACAGAAAAATCTGCCCCGGTACCGATAGCACTGAGAGTGTCGGACCGTGAGGCACTGGGAATGTCCAGCACCAAGAGTTCCCAAAGAACTAAAGACCCTGTGTGGGCAGGTTCTAATGGAGGTTCACATAGCAAAGTGAAACCTTTCAGCTCAGCGCCCACGGAGCCGAAGATGATCTCAGCACCAAGCTGTACAATGGTGCCACTTGCTGTACCGATGCTGCACAGCTCTAAATCCTCAACACTGGCAGCTTCAACTCAGGCTCCTGGGCTGTCCACCAGGCTGTCCCCAGCACCGAGCCTCACGGTACAGCAGCAGTTCATGAGATACGCGGACCTGGTAATGGCTTCAACACCTGAATCGCCTCTACGTGGCATTGAGGGTATCCCATACAGATCGGTACATACCAAGCCGACTGGTCCCTGCAGATCAGCTCCCCCCACCTCCATCTCCAGTGATGAGGAAGAAGAGGATGAGGATGATGCAGTGATATATACTCCTCATCATTCCTCATCAAAGCTAGGACCATTTCATCACCAACCACCTGCAGATATACGAGGATGGTATGGTCACCCATGGGCAGCACCCTCCATACCATTTCCACCTAACAGTTCATACTGGGATCCATGGGCAATGTATAGGGCCCAAAACCACAGGCCACCTAGCCCACCTAGATCCAGAAAAGCCCAGTCCCCTTCATCTACTGCCCTGGCACCCTCTGAAACACAAGAGGAAGACACTGAGGATCTTGAGGACACAGCTGAATATGACACTTTGGCGCCTACTCACCTCTCATCTTCGTTGCCAGATGAAACCATAATTCCTTCACCCCCTACTAGGGGGGATGATTTCAAATCCTTTGAGGACCTCTTCAAAGGGGTTGCTGAATCCATAGACATTTCACTGGCACCAGAAGCCCAACATAAGCTCACGGACATATTCCAGGCATCCCCATCGGCAAAGATAGCCTTGCCGATAAATGATGCTATTATGGAGCCTGCAAAATCATCTGGCAGACTCCAGCTACTGCACCACCATCATGTAAGAGGTCTGACAAAAAATATTATGTGCCAGCAAAAGGAACTGAATTTTTATTCACGCACCCTGAACCAAACTCCTTAGTGGTGAAGGTGGTCAATCAAAGCGTGAAACAACACCAGTCCCAAACGAACCCAAATGGTAACAACTGGAAAAGGCTAGACCTTCTGGAGCAGAAAGCCTATTCCTCAGCTACGCTTCAGTTCCGCATAGCTAATTATTCGGCCCTACTGGCTAAATATACACAATCTGTTCTCCAAAATGTCAACCTTTATTGAAAATTTGCCAGATGACAAAAAAGAAGAGTACAAAGCAAACATTTCTGAAGGGTCTCTTATTGTCAGGACAGCCCTCCAGGCTTTCCTTGACTCTGCAGATACAGCAGCACGACCCATTGCTACATACATTGTCATGCGCTGTGCATCCTGGCTCCATCTCTGGATTCCCAAGGGAGGTCCAGGCAACGGTTGAGGACTTATCCTTTGAAGGACAAAAATTATTTGCAGACAAAACCGATGTCTCACTACACACCCTAAAGGACTCAAGGGCGACCTTGAAAACCCTTGGCATTTACATACCTACTAACAAAAAGAAACGGAGCAGGTTTTACAATCAGAGATTCCGGTCTACACCATATTCCCAGCCACAAAGACAGTGCGACCAATGGCATAAACAAAAAAGAACAGACATCGGCAGAACCAAGATCAACCTTCGACGTCTCAACCATCCACCTCCAGACAATAATTTTGAAGGTGTGGTTGAGGGCACGAGACCTCCACACTCTCCGATTCCGGAACCAGAAATGGTCCCTCGCCCATTCGGAGACCGTCTGTCACCATACTACCCAGCCTGGAACACCATCACGACAGACAAATGGGTTTTAGAGATTATCCAGAAGGGATACGCCATCCTCTTTATTTCTATCCCACCTACCCACCCCTTCCCCATCTCTCATCAGGGACCCCACTCACAAGCACCTGTTACAACAGGAAATAAACCACCTCGTACAATTAGGTGCTGTGGTACCCAAACCATCATAGCACAGGGGGAGAGGTTTCTATTCCCTTTACTTTCTAACTCAGAAAAAGACTGGTGGGTGGAGACACATCCTGGATTTACAAAAACTCAACAAATTCGTAAGAACACAAAGTTTCAAAATGGTGATTCTAACCCCAATAATTCTGGCATTAGAGAAAGGAGATTGTCTCTCAGCCCTTGACCTCCAGGACGCTTATTATCATATTACCATTCATCTGTCACACAGAAGATTCCTGAGATTCACCCTAGGGAAAAAGAATTTCCAGTACAGAATACTACCCTTCGGCTTTTCCACTGCCCCAAAAGTTTTTTCCAAGATTCTCGCTGTCGTTGCAGCTCACCTCCACAGACAAGGAGTGATGATATTTCCATACTTAGACGACTGCCTGATAAGAGCACCAATGCAGCAAGAAGCAATAAACGCCACGCAGAGCATGATAACCCTGTTCACAGACATAGGGTTGCAAATAAATGTTCAGAAGTTCACACTGGTTCCCGTCCAAAAGTTGAAATTCATGGGAGCCTTCCTCGATTGTCTCACAGCAACTGCAATGTTACCCCAACAACGCTTCCTCACTCTAGTCAACCTAATTTCAATGGTGATGGACAGCCCACAAACATCTGCCAGAACATGCTTACAACTCTTGGGACGTATGTTGGCAACAACATTTTTTGTAAAACATGCCAGACTCCACATAAGATGCTTGCAGACCTGGCTTCGAACAGTGTTTATACCACACAGACACTCTCTCAACAGATGCCTCACAATGCCACTCACTAACATTATGGACACAATCACAGAACGTCTTCTCAGGAGTCCCTTTCCAACAATAAGCTCCAACCATGACAATCACAACAGACACCTCCCTAGTAGGCTGGGGGCACATCTACGCAGCAATACTATCCACGGCCGCTAGTCTCCAGCAGAGTCCAACCTGCACATAAACTTCTTGGAGCTAAGGGCAGTCCAAAATGCATGTGAGCACTTTCTCCCTTTAATCAAGAACAATGCCATCAAGATCCTCATGGACAATATAGCATGCATGTTTACTATAAACCGCCAAAGGGGAGCACAATCATGCTCCCTATGTACAGAGGCAATACACCTTTGGAACTGGTGCATCACCAACAACATAGAGATATTAGCATCCTATTTGCTGGGATGTCAGAATACAACAGCGGATCTACTAAGCAGGGATTTTGCACAAGCCCACGAGTGGGAGATGGATCCTGGAATTCTCAAATCCATATTCAAACTATGGGAGTTCCCCATTATAGGTCTATTTGCAACAACTCAGAACACCAAGTGCCCACAATATTGCTCTTGGGCCAGATTGTGACACCACTCCCTAGGTGACGCTCTCCTCATAATATGAGAGGCGCCACTGATGTAAGCATTTCGCATGACACCTCTCCTAAGCTAAGTCATTCACAAGATCAGGCAGGACAAATCCAGGGTCATTCTCATTGCACCCATATGGCCCAGACAAACATGGTTCCCATACCTGCGCCAGATGGCAGTGAAACCACCTCAAACCCTTCCCTTAATGCCTCACCTTCCGTCACAAGATACGGGATGTATCCATCACCCCAACCTCGCAGTACTCCACATCCAGACCTGGTTACTCCATGGCTGATGGGGGGTCAAGAAGGACTGTTCTAAGGAAGTGAAAGATATATTACTGAATAGTCAGAGACTAAGCACAAGAAAGACATATATCCATAAGTGGAAACGATTCTGCACGTGGTGCCAGGACAAACAGATCTTTCCACAGTTGGCCCCCCTACCGAGACTCCTCAACTATGTACTGGGACTTAAAAGATCAGGGCTATTCCCCAAGCTCCATCAGAGTACACTTGGCTGCCATTACTTTCCTCCACAACAGGGAAGCACCAAGACACCTAAAGTGGAGCACCCACAGGGACAACCATCTCGAAGAACCTCAGTTACTGCACAAGGTGAATAACTCTCTTTTAAGGTGGAAATAATATTTGAGTTGAAGATTCATAGTTTGATCTTTAAACTGTAGATTTTCAATGGCTAAATCTTGTGTAAACTGGTGACTGCAGCTGCTGCCTTTGTGACATTATTTCCTTCTGGATATCCCCACTGGTTTGCACATAGCTGCCAAGGTTTGTGAATTGACTCATCTCTTGCATTTCTTTGCCTTCTAACATAATGCTTAAGTTGGGAGTTTCTGGGGTCTCATTAATAACAGGAGAGGTGAGAGAATGCAGTCTTGTTTAACACCAGTGTCTATGTTAAACCATTTGCTTTAGGCTGCATTTATTTTATCTGTGCAAGCTGCACCTTGATATAATGTTTTGACAATGTAAATTATTTCTATTGGCATAATAGCCTTTATTTAAAGACATGGATCTTTAAAGATATTGTTATAATTGTGTTACAGTTCAGTCACAGTATTCATCCTCATATTAATGTTTTGATATCATTGTGCAGACATTTAGCAGGAATTTTAGGAGGGTGTTTTGTTGCTTTCTGTTTCCTCTTCAGCTTTTTGAGTTACTGACACATTATTGCAGTAAAACATATGTAGGGTCAATTCATGCTGAATAGTTATTAGAAACCATGATAACAAAAGTCATTACATTGCAGTTCAGTTTTGACAGTAAAATTTCTGCAACATTATCACAAATCCTCACGCATTAGTGCAATGATCCTTACTATAGTTTCATATTAGAATCAAAAGACTGCTGTAGCATGCTTGATACAAAAAGTCATACAAGTCAAGAGAACTTCTTTTGTGCTTTTTCAGATAACATTTTTTTCTCACACATAGGTACCTCACTCAGAGCTCTTTGAGTCCTTTGCCTCTAATACTTCGCTCATCTGTAATATAAAAACCAATTTTCTTTAAATAACATCTGTCTTGATTTGAAAGACCAAAAGAACAATGTGGTAAATCTGATAACTCTGCCTGAGTTGTCTCTTATTTCTGCAGTTAATCTGTTCTAATTTTACTGACATTTCACTCATTGCCCTACTGCTTACTGTTACCATATAAACAATAATTAGAATTTTTACCTGCATATGATATTTCTGCTTATCCATTTCACCTATCTGAAATTCTTAAATTGTCCCATGTCCTCACGAAAGCATAAATCAGATTACAGCAAAAACTTTGGAATTATGGATGTTAAATTCGATTTTTGCCCTTCTCCAAAAGCATAGTCACTTCCATAGCAAATAGAAATAAAGGATGTTGAAGAGAGAGCCTTAAAGATATTAAACAAATAAGCTATTGAAATTTCCTACTCCTAAATGCAAAAGCAGTCGAAACTGAGCAAGCGGTGGCTAAAAAAGTTATTATAAGAGTAATATTAGTACTGTTACCTCTTTTTGACGCAAGCAGCTAGACAATTTTGGGGGTCTTGCAGGTGGTTTTGGTTAGGAGAAATTGATGATGGAATCAGGTATTTCTTCGATGCAATCCTGTTTATTTGCAAAGTACGTACAAAGTCCTGTTTCCTTGAACACAGTGGGAATGACACGTTTTTCGTTTTTTTACTCACAGTTCCAAGCCTCTTTCAGCCAGCACTTTACACAAAAGCTCTTTTTGTTACCTTTTTCTTAGTCACACTACCAGGGATTCTCTGGCTGTGCCTGAGGTTCCCTTGCTCCCCTCTCTCTCTCTCGCACACGTGCACACACACACACACATAATCAAATCAATCTCCCACCCCTGCATATACATATAGCCCACAGTGAATCCCTTCCATCTACATAGTTTAGATTTCTGATCAACCTAACTGGTGTCTGTGTTTTGTGTGGTGGCTCCTATTGTTTCAGCTATCTATTCCATAAAGGAATTCAATTGCTTGTTACATTTATCCTGAATGAAGGGCAGCTGTCATAGCCACTAACTTCTATAAGGTTTCATCCAACCCCCAGCATAGCAGTACTAACAAATTTGTTAGAGTCATGGAAAAAAACCCTAAAATATATCAGTAATATCAAGGAAGATCATGCCAGACTAGTGTATAAACAGAGCAATCATTTACAGATTAAAGTTCTAATATTTGCAATTTAGATGCACTTGTATAGCAGTTTCATACAGAGAGAAGATTTGAATGGTGGAGTTTGCTCAGGAAAAACTTTCAATATCCTAGGGACAAGTGATTGTCTATTGAATCAAAGATATCAATCCTACATAATGTCCTAGAGTAGGAGAACAAGAATGTGACTTTGCAATTCTTCTTTAGAAGCTTTCCCTCTCACTGGCCAAGGCATGGCCATGGCCTTAGTTGAATGAATCTTTATGTAGACATGACAAAACATGTAGCCATTTCAGTTGTAGAACACAAAGAATGGAGTTAGAATGTCACCTCAGTGATCGCTTTTGCAGGAATATTTGAAAGTAGGAAAAAAATAAAATGACTTACCATAGTAGGTATAGTTTTCTAAGATTTTTACCCATATAAATCTACACTCATGAGATTAATGCACCCCTGAGATGCAAGCTTGATTATCCTAGAAAGCAGTGCCCACTGGAACCATCCTCACCAGTTCCCTAAACCTCTTCCCTCATGCAGGGTTCCAAAAACTAAAAAAGGGAGTAGTCCCAAGTTCCCAACTAGCAGTGGTTGGAAATATTTCAACAAAACATTTTTTCATTGTAATTTGCCTATTTGTCAAAACTGAAAAACTTTGTGGAAACAAATTTCAAAACCTCCCTGGTTCCCTGCCAGCTCACCCACCTGGCTCCTCATCAACCCACTTGGGAGACTTCTGAGGGCCGCAGGGCTTCCAGGTTCATGGATCCTGGAACAGCCCACCATGTGGACATCCCCAAAGCCAGGGTTCTAGGGCTTCAAGGGACTGCAGCTCTGGAGCACAGCTCTGCCATGCAGACTGACTCAGGTCAGAGAGCCCAGAACTTCCAGACTGCCAAGCCAGCTGGCCAAGTCCCAGAGTAGCTGACTTCACTGACTGCTGTGAGTCAGGCAAACTGGGAAGCAAGGTGGACTGGGATTTGGGCAGCTGTGTCAGCCCCAGCTCCCAGGCACCTCAGCAACTTGCCATGTGGACTGAAGGGAAACTGGGAGTCATGGAGCTTGGGAGACAGTGTTTCCTGGTTCCCTCTCAGCCCAGCAGGTTGAGTGAAGGAGAGTCAGGAGTCTTAGAACTTGGAAGCCAGCACTTCCAGGGCTTTCCATCATCCTGTCAGGTGCAGTACCAAGGACCCAGGACTTCCCGGCTCCCCCTCATCTCACCAGATGGGCTGCCATGAAGACGGGGATCCTGGAAGCTCTGTCAGTGAAACTGTCAGTTTCAGTCAGCAGCTGCCAGGAATCCCAGGGAGCACACTTTGTTTTGGAAACACCACATTTTGGTGTTTCTGAAACAAAGTATTACGACATTTCAGTTCTGCAAACATTTTCAAGTTTTTGGCTTTTTGTCCCAATTCAGGATCAAAAATTTTCACTGAACTGAAATTCAGTTTCCTAGTTAGTTCTAGTCCCAACCACTCTTCAGTAGACAAGTCTACTGTGACTGCACACAATTTTTAATATTGTGTTATCACTAAATCTAGCCACACTTGACATTGATGTCAATGCAATTTGTGAAATAAGTTAAGAAAAGTGGTATTTATTGACTCTTGATTGTATTCATATTTTCCACTCTGAAGTGTTACTTTTTATTGATGTGCTCTTTCATTTTCCTCAGATAATTTTCATTCTGTTTCAACCACTCTCCATAATTCTGTTTTTTAAACTAGTCTATTCTGTGGTAACTATCATATGCAGTTTTGAAATTCAGATAAATTGCAGTAACTAAGTCATTCCTTGGCCACCAGAACATTCATGTACTTTCAGATTCAAGCTAATTTCTCAAGGGTACTTCATCTTTAGTGGATAGATGCTGACTGTCAGTTACTAAATGTTTTGTAATCTTACCATATATCATTAGTTCTAGTATTATCCCTACAAATGAAGTCAGGCTTATACTAAAGGCTTGCAGTTTCCTGAATAACTCCATCTGTCTTGACATATTCCTGAAAATTCATCTTGTTTGTCCAGATGACTACAGAATCTGTAGAACCAAACGTTTTAGGTTGATAGTTAAAGATAATAGAATTATGCACAGGAATTCTTAGTCATTACGTAGCACATTCCCTTGTGACATTTTTTATTAAATCAAAAAAAGGTTGCATTTGGAAACAACTTCTGTGAGTGTAGGCATTGTAATAATGTGTCACCTGTCTGATGTCAGGGACAGCAACCACCTCCATTTTCCCTTGCTGACTGGGTAGTTTAGCCATCCAGCTGAACCCAAACACTCTACTCTTTCTAGGATAACAAAAATCAAAAACTAAGTTTAAACTAAACCTTCTCTGGGTTCAAGACTTCTCACTGGGACATATGTCTAATTTCCGCCTTGGCGTGGCGGGGAGGTGATCAGGAGCTATGTCCCATCTTCTACTGGAAACTCCAGTGCTGGGCAATGGAAGGAAACAAAAACCTACTGTTTCCTCAGATCCAAGCTGCGTGTTTGCCCAAGTCCTCTTTCTTCACCTTGCTCATAAAAAATCTTCTACCTCTCCAGGGTTCTGAGACAACAGTACAAAGAAGGCAACAAAGTCCCATAATATACCAATTATCCTCTCTGTGAAGGATCCTTCCTCTTGGTTGTGTGGCTTCTTCCACAGCCCTTTGGTGGGTAGACCACAAGTAGCACCTGCTTTCTCTCTCTCTTTCTCTTTTTCTATAAAGAGACTCTCACAGATCCTACTTCCGTCAGATCTCTCTGTTATTAGGACTGGGTGGTTTATTTATAACTCTGTCCCCTTTCCCAGCATTCTTTGCTGTAGCCTATGAATCTTGTGCTTCTTCTGGGAACTACAGTACCAGAATGTCTTTTTCCTCTGTTGCAGTCAGGAACATGACAGCTAGACTTTAAACTGCTGTCAAAGGACTAGCTTGCTCTGGTGACAGGCTTAGAAAACACCTCATCCAGTATGCTGAAATAGCTATTTCCAGTTCCAAAGTAGCAAATCTATAAAATCTGCAAAGGATCTTTTTGTGATCAGGTTAAGCTAAAACTCAGTCAGTAAACAAAAATTCAACACAGATTTCTGACTATGTAGTTTAACTTAGTAAAATCATACCTTTCATTTTCCATACCTCTTATTCTAGTCATCTAGATTTTAATTTCATTCAGATATAGAGGAGGAAAGGTCTAACTTCGGCATAGTAACCTGAAAGACAAAAGCACATAGTTTGACAAATACAAGAATTGGCTCATTGTCCCTTGAACTGAGATGTCAATTAGTCTGCTCAATAGGTTATTGACCTTGGTATTTTTTAAGGGCACATGGTTAAATGTTACACACAAATCTGAAACTTGTATTTGGGTTTGAATCTTGTCATTAAATTTATGTCTTTGGAGAACTGCTTCCTTGAGCAACCATTTTCTAGAAGGGTATTTGGGGACTGAGGTAGCTATTTAATAAAATCAAGGAAGAATTCCATATAATAGATTGCTATATTTTTGTCCATGAATTCAGGACTAAAAATTAGGTTCTGAATGTATCTAAGATATTTTGAAAATTTTGTTAGAAAAAATTTAACCAAGAAAATTAGTCAGCTATTTGGACAGCAATTAGCACAGTGAATTTGAGATTATTAGACATAATTTAATTGGCACAGGCTCATCTTAAGTAATGGATTTGCACAGGAGTCATTAAGAGCCTTCAGAACCTTCATTGCTAGTTCTGACGTGTGAAATGGCAAGAACCCAGCTTGATTCTCAGAATCCCAGCTGTGTTTAGTTATCAAAAACATGTTCATCTTTTTACCTGTAAATTCAGTACATTTGATACCAAACGAACTAAATGATGATAGACGTGTCATGTCATTTTTCAGGGAAATACTTCTTTTAGCATCAGTCAAGGAGTGTCCATTTGTAGGGTAAGTCAGACTGTAGTTCTGTAAACTGAAGGAAGCCTCACTCACTATGAAGTTTTAAAAATAAAATTACAAAAACCCTGAAAAAAATCTTTCATTTGGTATACTGGTTCACATGTAGATGTTCAGAAGATACATTTCTTTGTCACCATACCATATAGTCTAAAGTTAAATTTCTAATATTTTCTCCCAAAACAAATTCTTATATATAGGTTTGCATGTGAGTCTGTCTTTCTGGAAACAGAAATATGTATGTAAAGTATCTGCTAAATAATAGGCTTTTAGCAATTACATTCATTTTAGACATTGAATTCAAACGAAGCAAAATGTCCAACTTTGTTTACTAATTTCATTCTTATCTTTTCTTTCAATATCCTGTCTTGGTTCCCTAGTTACAACATAGATGCACCTAAAGTTTGCTAGAAACATTTGCCATTAGCATCTTCTAAAAAAAAATTAAATTTGAGGATAATCCTACCTCCAGAGCTTATTCTGTTCCTGGCCATTGACTGTGACAGTGAAAGGCTCATCTGAAAGCACTGGAGCATCCCATCTAAAAGCATAAAACATATTACATTTCATGAAAAAGCTAATTCAGATTGTTTAATTCTGGTAATATTGCCTCTGTCACCTTCAAAATCAAAATGTTCTTTCCTGTTATTATAAAGAAAACAACCAAATTGCTTAAAAACCCATTTGAATACACAGCTGCCTTATGTTGCATACTAATTTGATTAAAAATGCTTGTGCCTCACCAGCATTTTTACATAAAACACACTGGTGAATTTAATAAAGAAATATAAAAATATTTTAATAATTTCTGATGATAAAGTACACCATAATGTCCACAGTGCCCCTGGACTGAGCAAAAATCTTGTTGCAGTGTTAGAAGGCACTAAACTAGATGTCTTGCTGTATTTGTTTGCTCAATGCTTTGGGCACTGTTCCAACCTCATTGCAAATAACTGCATTAGTCAAGTGTATCCAAATTATTACAACACAGCGTCCATCCCAGTTATTGCTGTTTAAGCACTTTCTCAATCTCCACATCACTAGAAAACATTTATCTGAAGGGTGAGCTTTGCATAAATTCAGGTCCACTTTAATTTTCCATAGTTCTGAAACTCTGACCTCTTTTACAAATTGCTTTGTGTACTTAGGCTTTCATAGAAAGAATCAGGAGTATTTGTAGTATTGATTTTTTTGTTTGTTGGTTTGCTATGAACACCTGTTGTATTAATTTAGATGAAATGTATGGGCTAATGGCCAATCATTGTCCAACATTAAATAATGTTAAACAAGGTCCAGGGCTTGATATACAGATACCTCAGCCTGCTCAGCACCATGGCAAACACACCATTAAAAATCTTTTTAACCTTTTATTAAAGATACAGAAAAGCTAAAACAGTTAAGGCATACAATAACCAATATATAATATAGTATTACATATAATAATATATCAGTAAAATTAATTTTTAATAATATAAGTCAAAAATAAATCAATACAATAAAGTCAAAGGGTTTCATTTTAATAAGCTAAAAACAGTTCATTTCAATAATGTTGAAATGAAACGAGAAAGTCAAAATTATTCTTTTTTACTTTTCCCATTGAAAATTTCATCTAAATTAACACATTCCATCTAAACTTTTAAATTTAGGCAAAACTGAATTTTTCCAATGGAAAACTGTTCTGTTAAAAAAAATATTGACCAATTCGAGCATTCAGACAAATGGGGGGAGTTAAGATTGCACATGCCAACTTAATGCTGTGATTTCCTGACATTTGTATTCTTAATCATGTACTTATAATTTTTTCCAAACATACCTTTTTGCAAGTTTTACTTGATTTTATAGTAAGTAGAGTAGATAGAACTCTTCTACTTCTAAGCTTATAGAGCCTGTGAGGTATTGAGAAATGGTGTCTGAGTGGCCTACACATCCTGACTCACTGGTAGCATACACTGCATCAGTCCTAATCAGTGGGCCTTCTGTTCAGTATGTGGTTTTCTTCTGCAATAGACCATTTGCCACCTACCTGAACACAAAGAGCCACTTATTGCTACAGCTCTGGCAAAAACAAAGACTCCATATCTGGTGTGTTTCCCCTGGATTGGAGCACTGAGCTTTTGTACAACTTTCCTCTAATCCTTCTCATTCCTCTAGTGATTCATAAGATTTGTTGGGGCAAGGAGAGGGTCATGCTGTTTGCACCAGCTTGGGGCAGACAGCACTGGTAGACAGACCTGCTAGAGCTCTGTCATGAATTGCCATATTAATTGCCAGTCTTTCAAGATAATGAGCTCTTCAGTCTTGCAGACAAAGGTATAACAAGGTCTGTGAGGGCTGTTTTCTAAACAGATATTCTTAGGACATTGTTGTAGAAAAGCAAGACATTGACCCCCAAAGAAGCCAGGAAGCCTTTATGTCACCTACTCTACCAAAAGGTTTTCTCTGGTGTGTGGAAGATCCTGTAGCTACTTCTTCTGCATGGAGCCTACTTGTCTGTGTACGCAACCATGCATACCTCACAGCATTAATTTCAGAGAGAGCGCTAGTTCAGGCTTTTAGATGGGACACTATAACTTGCCTTAGATCTACACGTGCTCATTAAGGACATTTTTGAAAGTGATGAATAGTGGCTGACAGATAGTTCAGTGAAGTCCAGCTGCTGTTTTAAAGCCAGCTACTGAAGCATGCAGTCTGCGACAACTGGGCAGCCATCTTGAATGGATACTTTATTAAATTAACAATGGTGGATGGTGCATAAAATTATTATTAAGGTAAATGCATTATACAATGTTGTTGTTTTCTCATTTTTTCTGTGTGGGTTGCTACCCCAACAGAGACTTGAGTTCAAAAGTCAGAGATTTCATCAGTGTTGTGTCAAAGGATGTCTGGCTTTCATTCATATATAATTTGCCCTTATTACATGTAGGGTTGCCAACTTTCTAATCTCACAAAACTGAACTCCCTAGCCCCGCCCCTTTCCCGAGGCCCCCGCCCCTGCTCACTACATTCCCCCTCCCTGGGTGGCTCGCTCCCTCCCTGGGTGGTACCCTCACTCCCTTTCACTGGGTTGGGGGAGGGGATTAGGGTACAGGAGGGGGTGAGGGCTCTAAGGGGGGGGGGCATGGGCTCTGGGTGGGGCCAGAAATGAGGTGTTCAGGGTGCAGTAGATGGCTCCAGCCTGGGGCAGAGAGTTGGGGTGTGGAATGGGGTGAGGGCTCCGCTGGGGGTGCGGGCTCTGGGGTGGGGCTGGGGATAAGGGGTTTGGGGTGCAGGAGGTGGCTCGAGGCTCGGGGGTGGGGCCGAGGGATTCAGAGTGCAGGAGGGGGCCTTCGGGTTGTAGCAGGGAGTTGGGGTACAGGAAGGATACAGGCTGTGGGCTGAAGCTGTGGGCTCTGGGTTGGGAACGGGGATGCGGGATTCAGGGTGTGCGAGGAGGCCCTGGGCTGGGGGTTGGGGTGCAGGAGGGCTGAAGGCTCCGGCTGGGGATGCAGGCCTTGGGGTGGGGTTGGTGATGACCAGTTTGGGGTGCAGGAAGGGGCTCCAGGTTTAGGGGAGCTCAGGGCTGAGGCAAGGGTTTGGGGGTTGGGGCATGGGCTTACCTCACGTGGCTCCTGGTCAGCGGCGCAGTGAGGCTAAGGCAGGCTCCCTGCCTGTCCTAGCTCCATGCTACCCCCCGGAAGTGGCCCGCATATCTGGCTCCTAGGTGGAGGGGAGCTAGGAGGCTCCACATGCTGCTCTTTCCCTCAGGCACCACCCCCCACAGCTCCCATTGGTCACGGTTCCCAGCCATTGGAAGTGCAGAGCTGGTGCTCGGGGCGGGCAGCATGTGGAGCCCCGTGGGCCCCCCCCCGCATATAGGAGCTGGACCTGCTGGCCACTTCCTCGGTGCAGCGCGGTGCCAGGACAGGTAGGGACTTGCCTGCCTTAGACCCACAGCACCGCTGACTGGACTTTTAACCACTCAGTTGGCAGTGCTGACCAGACCCGGCAGGATTCCTTTTCGACCAGGTGTTCTGGTCAAAAACTGGACACCTGGTCACCCTAATTACATGTGATATTTATATTGTTCTGCACTGACAGTGTATATTTTCTAATGAAGGTTTAAATCATCTGGGAACCAAGGTATAAATTGAACTTCAGTAGCTAGTGCCAAATATAGATTGTCTTCCATTTAGCTATGGATTTCTGACTTTCTAATAGCTGAAGAAACTTGTTCAATCTTTTCTTTATCTTTCAAATTTTAAGAATAATTAATATAAACCATAGGAATTAATTCTAGATTTTATAACCAACATATAATAATAATCTAGAAAAAATGTGCATGATCTAATAAAAAATAAAGTTTAGAATTTTCCTCTCTCCCATAGGTCAGTTTGATACTCTGTTGGGCTTCTGGTGGTAGCTGTGGTGCTGTAACATAATTCTTAGCCACCACAAGGCTGGACTTAGTGTACCTAAAAAGCAGATGAGTTTAAAATCATTTAAATGCTGAATAACCTTATAACTGCAAGGCTCACTGATGGATTTCACTTGTCACAGATATCTCCATAGGGCTGCTCCATTGCTTGTAGTTTTTTCACAATGTTGTAATATGGTTGCTCATTGATTTGCCCTATGAATGATGCTCATGTTATGCTCACACTATGGTTTTTGTGTCTCGCTATAAAATAGTAGATCGATTGTAAAGTGATATTAATAGTTTTTAAAACCTTAACAGTTGCAGACTTGAGAACTCTGAAGGGCTTACATTGTAGACTACATTCAGACCTTCCTGCAGTTCTCTGGGGGAAACCCTTGGCTGATTGGCTGTCTTTCTCCATTTTCCCAATCTCCTAGGGGAGGGCAGCCAACCAGAATTGTTTAATGTGTTAATAAACAGTTCCCCCGCCCCCTTCTTCTGCACTCCCAACATTAGTCACAGTGAAAAGATGTCCTTTACAGTAAGATTTGTTGATGACGAGGATGGCTGTATCCAAGTAAAGGAACACTTTGTCTGTTTCCAGTTTGTGGATGACTACTGGAAAAGGCCTAACAGAACTGTTTATGAATGTTTTGAATGAGAATAAAATAAAGTTTCAGGACTGCCATGGCCAAGGCTACAACAACGGCGTGAACTTGAAGGGAAGAAACAGTGGCATCCACGCAAGAATCCTTGCACTGAATCCAAGAGCTTCATGCCTTGTGGCTGCCATTCCCTCAACCTGGTTGTGTCAGATGTGTCAGTGTCATCTTCTTTAAATTTAGTATCTCTTATTGGAGTACTACAAACGATATATGTTCAGTTTCAGCATCAACTATCAGGTAAAAGATCCTCATGGACAATGTTACAAATCTGACTGTGAAGCCGCTAAGTGACACTCACTGGGAGAGCCGCATTAACAGTGTCAGGCTGATGAGGTACGAAGTGACTGAGGATTACTATGCCCTGATGGAATTGGCGCAGTCAAGTATAGTTGAAGCTGGAATCTAACACGAGGCGCAAAGCCTGGCAAACCAGATCAATGACTTCAAATTTCTGGTCTCAATTGTAGTTTGTCACTATATCTTGTTCCAAGTAAACGTTGTAAACAAGGTATTACAAACTCAGTCAATGGACACGAGGACCACTACTACTTTGATGAGAAGCTGCCTTGATTTCATTGTGGTCTACAGAAACAACAGATTTGAAGATGCTATCACTGCTGCCAGAGAAATGGTGGAAAACTTAGGAGTTGAGCCTGCCTTCAGGGAAACTTGTATTCATTGGAAGAAGAGACAGTTTGATTACAAGGGCAGACATGAGGTGATGGGACGCTCAGAAGAAAAATTCAAGACAGAAGTTTTTGGCTTGCTCATTGACACTGCTCCAGTGTTCCTCGAAAAAAGGTTTGGACAAAAGAAGCACCATCAAAAGACCTGGGGGGCGGGTTGTATGACCTTAGTAAGCTGCCAACAGACAGGAAAACACTCTTGAATAATTGTACGAACCTTCACCAGGCACTGACACATGGGGTATGTTCAGACGTCAGTAATAAAGACCTCTATATAAAATTGGACAACGTCACATTTTGCAACATGGGAAGCACTCTCCACTCCAAGTTCTCCCAATTCATTCATGATGCAGAGCTGAAGGACATTTTTCCTAATGTGTGGATAGCTTTGAGGATTCTGCTCATGCTGCTGGTTACAGTCGTGAGTGGCAAGGCAGCTTTTCAAAGCTCAGGCTCATTAAAACATATCTTTGATCAATGAAGGCCAATGAGAGACTGACATCATCTGTCATTTTATCGCTTGAAAATGCCATTGGCCAGTCTTTGGATCTCTCTGACAGTGTGCTTCAGTTCGTGATGACAAAGGTGAGAAAACGACCTTTTGAACCAAAGGACTAAAGTTAACATTCTAAGGCTGTCATCTACTGTACCACTATTTAATACTGATCCACCCAATGTTGGTGCACAGTTCAGTTTCTTGATGTTAGTACATTTCAGTTATTCTTAAAATTAAAAAGTTTCTATAAGCTTAGAGGAAACAATTTTTTTATTTGCTTACATGTGGCATGTATAAATACAGATTTACAGACCTAGAATATAAATGTATTGTCTTATACGACAGAGATAAATTATACATGCAAATCATGCATCAAAGTCGTAAAATGGGCTACAAATGCAATAAAAATAAGGTATTCAAAAGTTTAACAAATGGAGTGGGGGCGCCGAAGATGCTCTTCGCCTGGGGTGCTATTTGGTCTAGGGCCGGCCCTGGGTTGGGTACTTTTCAAATTTAAAGGCAAACTCCTTTCTCAAAACTGCTCTCTTTCTCTGTGTTGGTAGGGTGTGTCTGGATTTCTCTATGCTTATATTTTGGCTCACTAATCCCCAGTCTGCAATATATTCTTCCAGTGTTGTTACTGTGGAAAGACTTTTGCAAAAACGTATCCTATATTTACAGTAAAGGTGGAAGATCACTTGGAATTCAAGACCCTGAGATTCTATACTCAGTGGCTGCTCACCTGACCGATCACAATCGTGTTTGTCCCTAATCATTGCAGCGTATAAGATTTAGGAGTATTGTGCATTGAATAGCTATTTTCTGTAAAATACTAAGGCACAACAAGGTGAGTAAACTATGAATTCTGACACAGAAAGAAGCCTCTGGTCTTGAGGATGACCAAACAGAGGTGAAAGTAAGTTGGTACGGCCCAGTACAGCGTACTGGTAAGAAAGTGCCGACCGTACCAGTGGGGCTGCTGATGAGGGGGGGCGCAAAAGGGACAGCTGCCCCAAGGCCTGGCGATTTAAAAGGGCCCCTGGCTCCCAGGAGCAGCCAAAGCCCTGGGACTCCCTGCCGCTGCGACCCAGAAGCTCTGGCGGTGATTTAAAAGGGCCCCGGGCTCCCAGCAGCAGCCCGAACCCCACAGCTCCCAGCCCCTGCTGCCGCGCCAGTGTCCAGGAGCCCCAGGCCCTTTAAATTACCGCCAAAGCCCCAAGTGGCGCAGGCTGGGCAGTGCTGAAGGGCTGTTTGGGGGATTTTGGCCCCAGCCCTGCCCCTCCCCAGGCCCCAGAGCCGCCCCCCCACAACCTTGCCCAGGACCCAGCCACCCTGCATAAGTCATTTAAGTTAATTTCGCCCCTGCCCACAAAGGTCATAGAAGAGCCCAAAATTCTTCTTCAAGTGTACTCTGCATATTCCTACTCTTGGGATGTGCCAACCAGGAGCAGCTAGGACAGTAGAACCTTCTAGTAGAAGTGCACATTAGGAGTGCCTCGGCCCTCCCCTTCCCCTCTGCAGCACTTGAGTGCATCCAGGGATATGGCCATTGGGGCATTAGTGGCACTGCCACCTCAGTTCCTTCTATCTGCCGCAGAGTTGGATGTGAATCCACTAATATTTGTTAGATCTATACTTGTTAAGTGCTTTAGATTAGTTGCGTGTCTGGTACCAAAGCTGATGCCAACTGCATCATAGCTAAAGCCTAAAACGTTAGGGTGAAAATCATTCGCCAGCACACTGTGGGATATGCAGCACATTTTCTTCTTAAGCTGAGAAAGAGAGACAAAAAAGGCTTCAGGCTTTTCTGTTATAAGAGACTTTGTCAGCTAAACCTTTGTGATCCAATAATTCTAAGGGATCTGATAATACAAGTAGGGGACTGGAGCTGGCTCAGACTATCTCCAGATCCAAGAAACCAACCAGAGACGAGGTGAGAGTTTCCGCTTTGGTGCCAGGCTCTAGTTCCAGATTGACTCAAATCTGGATGATCTTCAGATTCCACTCTAACTATGATGCAGTCAGCATTAGCTCTGGTGCCAGACAAGCATTCTAAGGATCTGCAGGATGTGCCAGGAACATCTGCCTCAGTTCTAAGGAAGAGAAAAGCTAAATCAAAATACATCTCCAGCATCTCCTCAGATCACTCTCAACTGTCGGATCTGAAGTCAAAAGACTTAAACCTCAAGACAACTCCAGGAGTATGGACCTGAAGTTGAGACATTTGGAACCGTTTGGGGTAAATCAGCAATGTACAGTAGCAGTTACAGCGCAAGTTCATTTGTATCTGCACCCTTCTCTTGGTCCAATAAGATCACACTTCCCACCAGACAAAAGACAGAGATGAGATGTTGAGAGAGATTGGTCTCCAAGGCCGTTACTTCCACTGCCTAAAACCCCTACTTCGATCCCAAAGGAAGACCTTTACTCCATCTTCTGTTTTTAGGATCCCTACATCAGCAGTCTCACCAGTTGCTTCAATATCTGATCTGGGATTGGATCCCCAACTGGATGTTGAGCCGGATCCTGCATTTATGATGAAGAGAAAATATGTTCCCATGCAGTCTTCCTCCCTGAAGTAATACTGGATATCCAGTGTATCCTTTGGGGGATTGTGACATTCCCAGGGTGCAATCTGAATTGCTGGACTGCTGTGCCCCAGCCTGGGATGCTTTTTACACTGCTTTGCTGATGAACAGCAACCCCTCCAGGCTCTGCTCACTGACAGCCACCAGTATGTAAAGTCACTCACAGCTGAATACATGAATGCTATGCCCAGCCATCCATTAATTATGTACAGGGCAACACCAGCATATCTCAATCCCAGCCTTGCACCCCAGAAATGTGTGTCTTATACTGCTCACTAGCCCCTGGACAGTATAAGGTCATAGATAGTCCAACATTACAACGCTAGGTAATGTTTATGCACCAGGCCTGTTGACCAAAATAGAGATTTCCAAGCACTTCAACCAAAACACACTGCTTTAGATAAAACAGTAAAACAAGTTTATTAACTAGAGAAAGATAGATTTTAAGTGATTACAGGTGATAAGACTTAAAAGTCAGAATCGGTTACAAAAGAAATAAAAGGATAAACATGCAAACTAATTCCTAAACTTTACCAGGGCTAATAGGTTTAAAAGCAAAAAAGGAGGTTTTTTTCCTCACCAAAAGCATGTAGCAGTTTGTACTGGCTGGAAAACCTCCAGGCCAGGCCCACTCCCCCAGTTAAATGAAGTTTCTTTTGTCTTTCAAGCAATCTCCCTGCCATGAGTAGAGACAGAGGGGGAGAGGTGAGGTGGAGGTCTCTGTCTCCCATTCTTATATCCCACTCCCCTCTTTGAGAATTACCCCCCTCCCGCCAGGTACAGTCTCCTGTGTATGTGAGGTTTGAAGCGTTTCTGGAAGGAAATGTAAATTTCTTGTTTACACCTTACCGTTGCTGAAGAATGGCTGCTTAAGTAAGTGGTAGCCTACTTGACTCTGTTGATACCTGTCTGGGATTGCTAGTGTGTCTGTGTTTGTGGGACCGACCCTTGGGGCACTCTGCTAGATACCGGCTGCCAACTAGACATGGAGCCATTGATCACTACCCGTTGAGCCCAACAATCTAGCCAACTTTCTACCCACCTTGTAGTGCATCCATCCAGCCCATACTTCTTTAACTTGCTGACAAGAATACTGTGAGAGACCGTGTCAAAAGCTTTGCTAAAGTCGAGGAATAGCATGTCCACTGCTTTCCCTTCATCCACAGAACCAGTTATCTCATCATAGAAGGCAATTAGATTAGTCAGGCATGACTTTCCCTTGGTGAATCCATGCTGACTGTTCCTGATCACTTTCCTCTCCTCTAAGTGTTTCAGAATTGATTCCTTGAGGACCTGCTCCATGATTTTTCCGGGGACTGAGGTGAGGCTGACCGGCCTGTAGTTCCCAGGATCCTCCTTCTTCCCTTTTTTAAAAATGGGCACTACATTAGCCTTTTTCCAATCTTCTGGGACTTCCCCCGATCGCCATGAGTTTTCAAAGATAATGGCCAATGGCTCTGCAATCACATCCACCAATTCCTTTAGCACTCTCGGATGCAACGCATCCGGCCCCATGGACTTATGTACGTCCAGTTTTTCTAAATAGTCCCGAACCACTTCTTCCTTCACAGAGGGCTGGCCACCTCCTCCCCATGCTGTGCTGCCCAGTGCAGCAGTCTGGGAGCTGACCTTGTTCGTGAAGACAGAGGCAAAAAAAGCATTGAGTACATTAGCTTTTTCCACATCCTCTGTCACTAGGTTGCCTCCCTCATTTAGTAAGGGGCCCACACTTTCCTTGGCTTTCTTCTTATTGCCAACATACCTGAAGAAACCCTTCTTGTTACTCTTAACATCCCTCGCTAGCTGCAACTCCAGGTGTGATTTAGCCTTCCTGATTCCATTCCTACATGCCCGAGCAATATTCATATACTTATCCCTGGTCATTTGTCCAATCTTCCACTTCTTGTAAGCCTCTTTTTTGTGTTTAAGATCAGCAAGGATTTCACTGTTAAGCCAAGCTGGTCGCCTGCCATATTTACTATTCTTTCTACACATCGGGATGGTTTGTCCCTGTAACCTCAATAAGGATTGTTTAAAATACAGCCAGTTCTCCTGGACTCCTTTCCCCCTCATGTTATTCTCCCAGGGGATCCTGCCCATCAGTTCCCGGAGGGAGTCAAAGTCTGCTTTTCTGAAGTCCAGGGTCCGTATTCTGCTGCTTTCCTTTCTTCCTTGTGTCAGGATCCTGAACTCGACCATCTCATGGTCACTGCCTCCCAGGTTCCCATCCACTTTTGCTTCCCCTACTAATTCTTCCCGGTTTGTGAGCAGCAGGTCAAGAAGAGCTCTGCCCCTAGTTGGTTCCTCCAGCACTTGCACCAGGAAATTGTCCCCTACAGTTTCCAAAAACTTCCTGGATTGTCTGTGCACCGCTGTATTGCTCTCCCAGCAGATATCAGGATGATTGAAGTCGCCCATGAGAACCAGGGCTTGCAATCTAGTAGCTTCTGCGAGTTGCCGGAAGAAAGCCTCGTCCACCTCATCCCCCTGGTCCGGTGGTCTATAGCAGACTCCCACCACGACATCACCCTTGTTGCTCACGCTTCTAAACTTAATCCAGAGACTCTCAGGTTTTTCTGCAGTTTCATACTTGAGCTCTGAGCAGTCATACTGCTCCCTTACATACAGTGCAACTCCCCCACCTTTTCTGGCCTCCCTGTCCTTCCTGAACAGTTTATACCCATCCATGACAGTACTCCAGTCATGTGAGTTATCCCACCAAGTCTCCATTATTCCAATCACATCATAATTCCCTGACTTTGCCAGGACCTCCAGTTCTCCCTGCTTGTTTCCCAGGCTTTGTGCATTTGTATATAGGCACTTGAGATAACCCGCTGATCGCACATCATTCTCAGTATGAGGCAGGAGCCCTCCCCTCTCACATGCTCCTGCTCGTGCTTCCTCCCGGTATCCCGCTTCCCCACTTACCTCAGGGCTTTGGTCTCCTTCCCCCGGTGAACTTAGTTTAAAGCCCTCCTCACTAGGTTAGCCAGCCTGCTCGCGAAGATGCTCTTCCCTCTCTTCATTAAGTGGAGCCCGTCTCTGCCTAGCACTCCTCCTTCTTGGAACACCATCCCATGGTCGAAGAATCCAAAGCCTTCTCTCCGACACCACCTGCGTAGCCATTCATTGACTTCCATGATTCAACGATCCCTACCCCGGCCTTTTCTTTCCATGGGGAGGATGGACGAGAACACCACTTGCGCCTCATACTCCTTTATCTTCCTTCCCAGAGCCACGTAGTCTGCAGTGATCCTCTCAAGGTCATTCTTGCCAGTATCATTGGTGCCCATGTGGAAAAGCAGGAAGGGGTAGCAGTCCGAGGGCTTGATGAGTCTCGGCAGACTCTCCGTCACATCGCGAATCTTAGCCCCTGGCAAGCAGCAGACTTCTCTGTTTTCCCGGTCAGGGCGGCAGATAGATGACTCAGTCCCCCTGAGGAGAGAGTCCCCGACCACCACCACCCGCCTCCTTCTCTTGGGAGTGGTGGTCGTGGAACCCCCAACCTTAGGACAGTGCATCTCATGCCTTTCAACTGGTGGAGTCTCCTTCTGCTCCCTTCCCCCAGACGTATCATCTGGGCCACTCCCTGCAATGGTACCTGTGGAGAGAACATGAAAACGGTTACTTACCTATATCCACGTTGCTAGTACATGGACATTCCCCCTTCTTCTTCTGGAGGTCACATGTTGCCAGATTTCTTCACCGTCTTCCTGTCCGCGCTGCGCAGCCTGCTCTGAATCTTCAGAACCTTGTGCCTGTAGAAACATATCCTGACGTCTGTCCAGGAAATCTTCAGTTTCTCTTATGCAACGCAGGGTCGATACCTGTTGCTCCAGACCTTGAACCTTCTTTTCCAATATGGAGACCAGCTTGCACTTTGTACACACAAAGTCGCTTCTGTCCTCTGGAAGAAAGACAAACATGGCACATCCAGTGCAGGTCACAACAGTTGAACACTCCCCATCCATATTACCTTCCTACTGTGAGCTTCCTCAGGAGATGCAGTAATTACTCAGAGAAGTCGTTAGGGTGTAAGCCTCAGTGGGCTCACTCCAGGCGAACTCCTAGGCAAACTCCTGCTGTTTGCTGCTCAGCTGGTTCCCCGCTGCTCAGCTGGTTCGCGGAGCGCCGGCTTTTTTAAACAGCCAGGCTCACCTGAAACAAAACACTCCCAACTCCCGCCCTTTTCAGCCAACCATTGAAGCACTCGCTCAAACTTTCAAGCTGCCCTCACTACAAACGCTCCAATCCTCTCACCAAGCACACACTCAGATACCCAGATACTCACCAACACAGATCCCAGGCAAACTCCTGCTGTTTGCTGCTCTGTTGTCCCCCGCTGCTCAGCTGGTTCCCCGCCACTCCAATTGCGTCACCTCTACCAGAATAGTCAGTAAGTTAATTTGATTGTGTATCAAAAAGCCTTTTCTTCAACTTTTTTCCACACGACGTAGTATATGGAACTATTTCAGAATTCATACCTAAAATAGTTTCTCCTTGCCATTTTAATCAAGACATCATTCTCTTAAACATGCTTATCCTCAAATGTTCAGAAGGGTCTCTGTGTGTCCCCACAGATCCATCAAAGTCTTCCTGGACTGGACTCTCTTAGGCTGGCAAGATCTCAAGGCATCTAACACAACCAGTTCAGATCAGCTAATTTAGAAGTCTATATGAAGGCTGGAAAGGCACCACCTTCAAGTCTCAGAGCACATTCATCAAGTTCTATCTGTATATCTTGGCAGAAAGAAGTAGATCACCTTTTGAAGAGAACTACAGCTGGCATCATTTTCATTCTGCCATCATTCCTTGATTTTCTCCTCATTTAATTCTGCTTTTCCCCATATCATTTCTTCTAGGTGGATTGCTTGCTACTTCCCACCTCTCAGTCTCCACACTTTTTCTGTGTCTGACAATAGATCATTTGAATTTACCACAAATGTGATCTCCCAGCAGAGGAGTCCTCTAGAATTTTTCGGGGGTTCATACATAGTTTCTATATGCTTATACTTTTCTAAGGTTTAAAGCATTGGAAGTATTTCAGCTTGGGACTGTGATACACTTCTAGAACTTATAAAGGGGGAGCAGTTTGACCAACAATATTCTGAGAATTTCAGTCTTCGTGGTCATGGTTAATCAATCACTTAGCTTCCAGAATAAAGGATTACTTTCCTATGAGAAGATATATTTGTGGTAAATTCAAATAATCTATTTCCTTGCTCTTCTGGACTCAGGGGAAATATATGATATTTTAATATACTTCAGAGATTAATATGGCCATTTGGGTCTCTAGAGTGCTCACATCACAGGTATGAACTTGGCCTGGACAGGTAAAGAGAATTTTTAGCAACAACTGTATTTGCAATATAAGTTCCTGCAGAATCGGCCTGTAACAATACTGTTAAAGGTCTCATTAGTAAGCATGCTTTCAGATGTCCCTTATGAAAATATAGTGTGTTAATTTATTTAATATATTTTAGTTATTATAAGTATACTTTATTATTCAGGTACATTACAAATATACTATCTTTTCATAAGGAATATTCAATAATTTAGAGGCTAAGAATTATTACAGATATAAAGCTAATTTCATCCTTAATGTAACTCCAGTAACTTTAGTGAGCTTTACACCCTTGAAAAATCATACATTAAAAATATATTGTAAGCATAGAACAGTTAGCGACAGGTAGTACTAGAGACACACTCCAGAGGTTACGTTGTATTGTCTAGGAAGATGACTGCTTGGTGACAGAATGTTACCCTCTTAATATCAATAAAAGCCTCTAGAAATGAGCTGAAAAAGATTGATGTTTCTGAAGAGTATTTTGGATAAAACAGTTCTTTCCTTTTCTTCATGGGCATTTCCTCATCTGTTAAAGACGTCTTTATTTTGCTGAAACTTGCCCACCCTGCCTTTCACCTCCTACTGCATTCCCCTTCAAAAGAGTTGTCTCTGCTCAGCTGCTGACCCAGGTAAATATATTTGTTGACCTCCTCAATTTCTTTCCCATTTACAGTGATGATTCCTTGTGCACAGTGCTTATTCTGCATCCACTTTGTCTTCAACGTATTCACTTCCAACCCAATATAATGCAAAAGTGTTTGCAGTTGCTGCAATTTGTTCTCCAGTTCTGCTGTGTCCTTTGCCAGTATTACACAGTCGTCAGTGAAGAGAAAGTGCGTTAACTATTCTCCATCAATTCTGATTCCTTCTTCCCAGTTCAATTTCTCGAACAGCAACTCCAGTACTGCTGCAAACAGCTTTGCTGAGATTGTGTCGCCTTGTCTGACTCCTCTGGGTATAGTAATAATGCAGGGGACTTTGAATAATGTTATCTCTATCGAGCAATTGCAGTTAATTTCTTCCAGCAGGTCGATGTATCTCAGGTTGATTCCGATTTCATTGAGCACGTTGAGTACAGGGTGAATCTCTACCAAGTCGACAAATGCAATACACAATGGTACTTTGTATTCCTTGCATTTTTGGATGAGCTGCTGAACTGTGTGGATGTGATCAATTGTCGAATACCCTGAGCGGAAACCAGCTTGTTCTCTGCTTTCGTGCATTTCAAGATCCTTCTTAATCCAATGGAGTATGATGTGAGTGAAGACTTAATACACTTGTGAGAGGAGTGTGATCGGATGGTAGTTGCTCAGTTCTTCTGGATCACCTTTCTTCATCAATAGGATTGTTTTTTATTTCTTCCATGCATCTGGAGCATGCTTGCTATTGATGTAGATGGTGAATCGTTGCGCCAACGCTTCGAAGAAAGTATCTTCCCCTGCTTTGAGATATTCCAGCCAAACATCGTCCACTCCCGGACTCTTTCCTCTCTTTGTTATAAACTGCATGTTCATAACTGCCCATGAAGAAAAGGAAAGAACTGTTTAACTCCACTGTTCTGCCGGCAATGATATACAGAGCAGAAAGCTGGTCAATAATGAAAGCGGAGGAAGAACAATTCACTGTCACCCAGAGAGCAATGGAAAGGCAAATGTGTCAGATATTACTCCGTGATCCTATACTTGAATGAGGAGATCAGAAGGCATACAGAGGTGACTGATGTAGTGCAGGTGATGTATGACGCAAAGCGAAGATGGGCAGGTCATGTAGTCTGCAGGCAAGACAATAGGTGGACAACCCACATCAGCGACTGGATCCCCCAGAGACCACAAGTGATCGCTGGGCAGACCGAAAATGCGCTGGGCCAATCCCATGATAAAACTCTTCGGCCAGAAATGGAAAGAATGTGATTGCAACAAAATAGAATGGTGTGGCGTTGACTTGCGTTTGTGGAGGGACGGACGAGGGCAAGCCGGACAAAAGTGACATAGGTATATTGTGGATAAAATAAATATTAAGACATTCTAAATATGTATTTTGATCAAGCCCACTTTTATTTAAAATACAGGCATTTCTAATATCTACTTTCTGTTGTTCAGAAAGGTATAACTTTCTTGCAGTAATTAACACTTTAAAAAAAGCTTCACACCAGCCCTTTAATCTAACATATTAAAGTTTAAACACTGAACAAAATACAAAGAATTCAGCAGTGATACTATTTTGCTAAAATAATAAATATAATTTAAAATAATATATTTAATTTAAATATATCTTAAAGTGCTGCTATCAATTTTTGTGTAATGAAAAAGATTAAATGCATCTATGCTAATGTATTATTGGTATGTGAAGAACAAGAAAAAATAAATCACACACATTTTCCCACTTAATTATTGTGCTAGAAATTCATTGTCATATCATTGACCTATTTGGTCATGGCCAAGTTAATCATGTCTGAACCTTTCCCAGTGGGAAATAAACTTGTTCACTTCCTGTCTTGCAAGAATATCAACTAAAACTCAGTCATATATGCCCATGCATTTCACTGCAGCCCACCGTAACCATCATCTCCAGCAGTGAAACTGCAGTTTGCAGGATGCCCGTGAGAATCTGTGTCAGAAACCCATCACTTCCTGTGTGCCTTCATTCAATTCCATTCAATCATTTACCAGATTAAATTATACCAAACTGTTTGCAAAAGCCCTCCCCAAACTTTTTTTTTGCTTGCAAAGAACTGTTTTGTCATACTGAAATAGAGTTTATGTGCAGTAACAGCCTAATAAGCCAGCAACTTTAGTCGCTTATTAAAGTCAAGCATGTGTCTTTGTTTCATGTTGCTAATGATGTGGAACCATAGAGGCCCGAGTATATTTCGCCTGGACGGTGTGGGAGCGAATGCTGAGAGCTCATTACTTGGCTCCCCATTGGAATCCTGCAGGCTTCTGCTCATTGAGGAGACTGTGGGGGCTTTGACAGAATTATTATACTGAATATTTTTAGACTCATTAACTATATCACCAAAGCAAAACATCTCTTCCTTAGATGCAAATGGCTGCAGCTACTGTGGCTTTGCTTTAGTTATTGCAGAAAAAAGGATGAAGCTTGAAAACAACTTAAGGAAAAGACTTTCATGCCTGAATGTTTGAATTTGTAATTTATACTGAGAATGTGTAAGCCTTTTTTACCACATTTAAGCCACTCTTGTCTAAGTGCCATTTTCAAAAATGCATATATTCAGTTTCATGTAGTAAGCAGTGCTCAAAGTCTTTTAAATTTAGAATGTGCTGCTGAAATACACAGTAAAATATGAGGTTTCAGAATTCCATTTTCATATCCAAGAGTTAACAAATTCAAAATTAAGACGACAATGTTAAAGTAATCTGAGATGCCTGACTTAATCCTACAAAAGTAGAGAATTTCTGAACTAAGTCTAAAAATTTTGACTTTCCTTTAACCCAAGTACTGGAACATACGTACTGTGCAATATGAAAGATCACACACTTCTCAGAGTCATACAATTTCTGTGCACAACAGAGTGATTTAAAGATGAGGAATGAAACAAAATTTTTAGCCTTACTCTGAATTTTCTTGCTATTATGAGTTTAAGTTGGTCTTTAAAGTTACTTTATTGTAGCTTCTTGTGGTTTAATTGAGACTTAAGGTGTACTTGAAGAAAAATATCTTAAAATTAATTCTTCAGAGCAAAGTACAGAAATTTGCATTTATGGCTCCATTTGTTGGAAAAGGTAAGTTGGTTGTGAATTGTACAGTATTTAATCTTTTATAAAACTATAGTTTGATCCCTTGATGGAGACGTTTTCTGTATGTTGTTTACAAGCTTATTTTCTGTACATTATATGCTTGAGTAATTGTAGGAGAAGTGTATGGACATTTAAGAAAACTACAGATTAGTATTTTTCCTATAATGATGTGCATGATTTTATTGGGGTTTTATTGTTCAAAATTATTATAGATACAAACCCAGCTATTTTGATGCTAAGGAAGAAACACATTGTTTTTATTTGTGGTTCATTTCCTGCACTAGTGTTCTTTGACAATGGTGACAGTGTCTTTATACATCAAGAAGTTCTATTTTCTATGACTGCCAGGGATTCTGGGGGGAATACTTCATATCTGAAACATGTTTTCCTTTGGGATTTCACCATTAGAATAACAATTCTGATCAGTAGCCCATTATAAAATGGCTCTTCTAAAGATATGAAAAGGAGTAGTTAAAAACCTGACAAATAAATAAAGCTATATTGAACTGAAGTTTATTTTTGTGTACCTAGGAACTGTGTGTTCTACCTCAGTGAAGCAATAATGTAATTCCTAACAAATATATGAACTGTTAGCAGTTTGCAAGTCATGCGTTTCAGGTATCGGAAGCATCAGCTTGGGTAGACTGTGTTGAGGCAATTCTGTTGCCCTTGAATCCAAGCAATTCCTATGCCTACCAGTTTGTGGCAGAATACTATTTAATAAGACATTGACCAGAGCTTTCAAACTTGAGTGCCTAATGTTAAGTACCTAAATAAAAATGTATTGATTTTATTTGCAGATGGCCAGCACCTGTGGAAATCAGACCACTCATTTAGAGTCTTAAATATGGATTCAAGGGGCCAAACTTTTGGCAGCTAAATCTGAAAGTCATGGATGTGTTATGCATTAAGTCATGGATTCTTCCTTTAGTAGATGATCAGTTTTCAAAACTGAATGTAAACATTCCACCAGGCAAATCCTCACCTGCAGACCAGTGCTCAGTGTGGGTTTCAGATGTTTTGTGGTATAAATAGCCTGAAGCCAATCCACCTGTTTAGCTTCATAGATGATCCACAGAAATAAAACAGAATAGAGCCTTAAGCATGGAAATGTGACTGTTTAATTTCCTACATACAATATCATAATCAGATAAGATGATATAATATTTCTATAAACAGATGTTCTGTATCAGTTACCAATTTACAATCTTATGTTTTATCCATATCTTAAAACCTAAGTAAAATTACACCATATTTTTCCCTAGGTTTTTAATACTCGTAAACCTGCACCTTTGTAGTCTCATTAAAATTTTATACTTAGAAAGATGGATGTGGATGTGCCATCCATTCCATATAAAGAACTAGATTGAGAATCTTAAAGTTACATGGTTACGTACTCAAAAGTCATGGAAATGCCACATGGGGGTTACCTGGTTGCACACCCAACTTTAACTCTTCCCCCTTTCTGTCAGGCTGAGTGTTCTAGGTGGTCAGGCCTGGTGGCTGGAGCGGTGGTCAAGAACAAGTACCAATGGTTGAAACCGGACATAGAGTCACAACTGGGACAAGAGCAACTTTGAGACTGGAGACAGTGGACAGACTATGGGTCAGAACTGGGGTCAGAGTCCAGAGACCAGCCAAATTAGGATCAAAGTCAGAACCCAGATGCAGGCTGAAGGTAGGAGTCAAGTTGGAATCAGTCCAAGGTTCTGGGGTCAGGAGGCAGATGGAGGGTTGGAATGGGTCAGGAACAGGACTGCAGCAAGGTCAGAATAGGGCATGGACAAGGCTGAAGCAGGTTGGAACAAGGCTCAGTCAAGACTGGGCAGGAACAGGATCGAGGGTAGGCTGGAAGCTTAGGGAGTCTGTAACACCACGAGGCAGCTAAGTGATGCTGATGCACAGATTAACTTGTGGCTCTGGTGGCGAGAGTGAAATACATTTGCCTGGCAGTCATCTGACCTTAGCCCTGGGTGGGGATAGGCAGCTGCAAGATGCTTGAGGGATGAGGCACTGCAGGCTCTCTTGGAGGGGGAGAGTCATTGTAGCTGAGTGAGCTGCCATGAACCAGACTCAGGAGTTGTGTTTATAATTCAGTGAGATTTGGGTGTATGCATAGTACAACCTACCAGAACCTGGAATGTTACCAACATTGGTAACTTTCACCCAATCTAATGTGCATGTATGACAGGACATATTCAAGTCTTATAACTCAGCCAAGGCAAAGTAGACTTTCACTGGGATACAAAAAAGCACCTCTGAATCCTGAAAGCTATTTTGCTGTCAAATTTAAATTTTCTACCTCTGCTCACTTCACTACCATAGCTATTCAAAAGGATATCCCAAACTTTTATAATGGGAAAAGTTAGTTTTTGTCACTCCTATTGTTCTCAATGTCATGGGAACCATATTTGCCCAGACTTGCAAAAAAAAAATACCTTGAAGCCTGGAAGATTTTCACCCAATAGTTACAAGTTTTAATAAATACTGATCAACAGAAAATGTGTTGAGGATAGACATCAGACAACTTTATAGCTGTAATGGCAGCTACCTCTCTAATAACCCCAGTTCTGGGATGCTCCTGCTGTTTTGGATTGCTGTGCCAGCATAAAGCATCCATAAACCTGGCAAATCCAGCCCTTGCATGATCTCCCTTGTGTAGAGGTTTTCTTGGGTAGTATATTGCCACCATAGCTGCTTCTACACCACCTTTTGTTCATGGATGCCAGCATAGGGGGTGTAGCTTTCATTCTTATAAACCCCAGCAATCCTCAGCTGCTTTCATTACCTTTTAGAGCTATTGGGAATGGTTACAGTAGCTTTTACATTGCTCCAACTTGTGCCAGGGGACTGGCCCAGAACAAAGTAGCTCCAGGACTGGGAGCAAACCATCTGTTTCAGTGCATTGTGATAATAAAGTCCATTATTTTCCATGATTTTCCTCTGTTGGCCGCCTGGAGCTGAGAGCAGGGGCCCGGGGCTCTCACTGTCAAAATTGCAGTGGAGGCTGAATATTGCAGAATCCGCAAAATCACAAGGGTAAGTAGTAGTAATGTAATTTTTTGGTTGAGAATTTCCTTGAGTGTTTTCTGATTTTAAAAAATGTTATACATGAACACTAAACAAGAATCCCAAAGAGAATTCTACCACATATTAGTTCTAATGATTTAAATATATGAAATGTCAATCTTAAAACTTAATTAAATTTTTAACTTTTAGGGTCAGATTCATTGACTTTGAATGAGTACTTTACAACACTCTAGAATATTATAAAGCAGTCAGTGTATTGGCCAAATAAGATTGACTTATGGTTGCTTTTTGTCACAAGAGCACCATACAGCAACCAGAGTGCAGGTGAATCTAGCTCTTAATTTGTAATTGACTTATTAATTTAGCTATACAGGCTACAGAGGGTTTTTTTGTTTGTTGGTGGGGTTTTTTGTTTTGTTTTTTGTTGTTGCTGTTGGGTTTTTTTAACTACATAGGCAAATTCACCAAGTAAACTTCCAGGATAGGAAACTGGAATTTGAGTATTGTAGTGGAAAGGATATATTTAAAAAAAAAATAGTTATGTATGAAAATATAATGTCACATCCTCACCGACTTCCCCTGATCTCCTCCTGCTGTAGTTCCTTATACTGCGCATTTCAGTTGCACTTACATCACCAGAAAGCAGAACTGTGGGGAGCCAAGGGAAGTAGCCTTATGTGAGGAAGACATGGGATGAGTTGGGCAAGCAGGGATATGTCTGAGCCTAGGGAGGGATGGGCTGTGTTTGGGGAAGAGGGCTGCATTAGGGAGACTGGAGCTATGCAAAACAGGGATCTGAGAATTCCAATAGTTCTGAGCTATAAAGACTTCTCCTTTGCTTCAGCCCCGGTAGTGTTTTCTCATTGCACTGCCTATGCTGTCATGGGGTACCATCCTGACAGTATGGCTTTATTCCCATTTTAAACAATGAGAGATGACAGCCATTGCATGAAATTCTCTTTAGAAAAACATTATTCCTTAGCTGTTGGTGAAAAAGCAACTTTAGTTGTGAAGCAGAAAAAGTTTTGAATAGTCTGTGCTATTCTGTTGTTCAATCCATTTGGTCAGTCATTTTGCTGTTAGAATATTTTATTTAGAGAGAGAGAGAACATGAAACAATGAATTCACACTAGGATGGCTCTTTTGGGTAATGTTGATCACTAATGTGGCTCCTGAATCACTGAGGTCTGAGTATCACTGATTTAAACAAAAATGGGAAATAAGTTTGTAATTGCTGTATCTTACCAGTAAAGAGGCGTCTGACACCTACTGGCAAGGTGGTTTAACAGTTTTAGACATGTATAAAAGGCAGTGTTACAGTCCCTGTTGCAGAAACATGAACCCAAATATTTGAATCTCTTATAAATGCTACTTTCAGAGAACAAGAGCTTGAGGCAAGTAATTTTCTCTTCCAAAAAGAAGGAAGTGACTAATATATGGTACCTTCCTCATTTGTCTGCAAATAAGTTATTTAACTTTTAAAATAGATTTTAAGTTATGAGAAGAATATGATATATTGTTGGGGGGACGCTTTTATAAGAAGAGACTATTCCAGAGGCTTTATTTCATTGCTACATAAAGCACTGGTTTGTAATTTAGCATGAGATATTATAAATAATGATCTACAATAAGAATCTGACAGATGGCTGCTGATCTCTGATTCTAACTGGTGAGGAAGAGATATGAAAGGAAGATTGAAGGCATTCAAAGACACCAAGAATAAGGTTATAGGAAAAGTGTAGAAGAGCCAACTGCAGAAAAAGTAGAGTGTGTCTAGAGATTATCTGGAGGAACAGAGCAGCCAAGGAAGATGAAGAAAGGAGAGTCCAAGAATGGACAAAATAGCCTTATCTATACAACAGAATAGCATTTTTGCAACTTCTATTGTGTGATCAAATCAGTCTATTCTGCAGCAATGTAGTATGTTCACATTAGCCATCTTGTTTTGGATACATACAGTCACTGCATCCACTCATAGCACTCCATAGCAGTATTTGAGAATCTGGATCTTTGAATCTATCTTCCAATCCATGGCACAGTTTCCTGGAACAACTGCATGATATATATGGTATGCAGTTTCTGTTTGTATGAGGTAACAATTTTGTTTTGCTTCACTGGGTACTTTGACTATTCTGGCCTGCAGAAAACACTATGCATGTGTTGTGAGGGGCACAGGCTGTACCTTGATATTCATATTGTGGATATTGTAGCTGACTACCTTCTAAAATTGGTGTCAGATCTACTCTATGCCTCTATTCCTGGAGAATGTTTGGCCAAGTACTATCACCTGTGGGTAGCACAGCTCAAGGAGGTAACACATTTGTATTTTTATTACTCATTCTTTATTGATTTAATACATTATAGAAAGAAAAACAAAATATTTATTCTGTTTTGATTTTGTGGTTATTTTGCTGATCTTATTTTTATTTGTATATATTTATTTATTTTTGGGTCTCCTTTAGGATGCTAAGAAGTGAGGGCTTCAAGTCTTGTTCTACAGGAAGGAGATCCAGTTGAATACCAGACAACTGTTCTCCTCTCCTTTCTCATTTAGTGGAGCCCCATTGGAAGTACAGATTATAAGAGACAGGAAGGAAACATGGAAAGGCATTAGGAGGTGTGACACAAAGGCCCATTTGTGGTTCTCGACTATGGCCATGTTTACACTACTAAGTTAAGTTGACTTTATGTAAGTCGCCATCGAGCCTCTGATTTAAGCAAGTCGATCTTGCGTGTCCACACTATGCTCACTGTATCGGCGGAGTGCGTCCTCAATAGCAGAGCTTGCATCGATGCATGGAGCACTGCACTGTGAGAGCTATCCCACAGTGCATGTAGCCGAGTGGAATTTTGGGTTGGGCTTGCAGTGCCTTATGGGACCAAAACATTTGCGCGGGTGGTTATGGGAATATGGCGTTAGCCTCCTATAATGGACTTACCTCCTTCCCTCCCTCCCTCTCTGAAATCAACAGCAAACAAACAAAGCCCTTTTTGTGCCTTTTTTTGTAAGCCTGGGTTATGTGTACAGATGCCATATTACGATAAGCATGTACACTGTTGTTGTGAGCGTTACAAACATCTCATGCCTTATCCTGTAGTATTTACACAGCCAATACAGGAGCCACCGCGCAGAACAATGTGATGCCACGCAAGCAGCCCTGCTGGAAGACATAGAGCAGAGCAGTTTGCAGTTTCTGGCAACAGTCACGCATCATCATGACACAGCTGAGCGCCGCTTCTGGGCCTGGGAAACAAGCACTGACTGGTGGAACTGCATCATTATTTAGCCATGGGATGATGAACAGTGGTTGCAGAACTTTCAGATGCATAAGGCCACTTTCCAGGAACTGTGTGAAGAGCTTTCCCCAGCCCTGAAGCGCAGCAATACTAAAATGAGAGCTGCTCTGACAGTGGAGAAGCGAGTGGTGATAGCTTTGTGGAAGCTTGCAACGCCAACTGCTACTGGTCAGTTGGGAATCAATTCGGAGTGTGTAAACCTACTGTGGGATCTGTTGTGATCCAAGTTTGCAGGGCCATGAACAGACTTATTCTAAGAAGTGTAGTGACTCTGGGCAATGTGCAGGACATAGTGGATGGTTTTGCCATGATGGGGTTCCCTAACTGTGGTGGGGCTATAGACGGAATGCATATCCCTATCTTGGCATCAGGCCACCTTGCCAGAGAGTACATAAACCAAAAAGGGTACTTCTCAGTGGTGTTGCAAGCGCTGGTGGATCACAGGGGCCTTTTCACTGACATCAGTGTGGGATGGTCAGAAAGATGCATGATGCATGCATCTTTAGGAACTCTGATCTGTTCAGAAAGCTGCAAGCAGGGACATTCTTTCCAGACTGAAAAATAATAATTGGTGATGTTGAAATGCCAATCGTGATCCTGGGAGACCCAAGCTACCCCTTGCTCCCATGGCTCATGAAGCTGTACACAGGCAGCCTGGACAGCAATAAGGACTGGTTCAACCATAGGCTGAGCAAGTGCAAAATGGTGGTGGAATGTGCCTTTGGACGTTTACAAGGTCACTGGCGTTGTTTGTTTACTAGGTTAGACATCAGTGAAAGCAATATCCCCATTGTTATTGCTGTGTGCTGTGTGTCCCAATGTCTGTGAAACAAAGGGAGAAAAGTTTCCGGCAGAGTGGGGAGTTGAGGCAGATCACCTTTCAGCCAATTTTGAGCAGCCAGACACCAGGGCAATAAGAAGAGCACATTGAGGAGCTCTGCGTCTCAGTGAGGCTTTGAAAACGAGTTTCAGCAATGAGCCAGAGTAATGTGACGCTTATATGTGTTGTTCCTTACCAAACTGTCCCCATCGCTACATTTTCTCCCACTAACCACCATGTGTTAAATGAATAAAGAGCCTTTTCTCCTCAATCTGTTAAATTTTATTATGCATACAAACACACAGTGACAGCAAAGAAAAGTAAGATAACCTGGGGCAAAGGGGCTGATAACACTGTGGGGGGAGAAACAAGGACAGCTTGCTTACAGATGCACTGCAATAACAATCAAAGGTGTGGGAATGGGCACTGTGACATTACACCCCATATTATTCATAGAAATATGGTTATGGTATGAATATAGTATAACTAAGATATACTTTATGCAAGATGCGTCTTGTAAGATATCATTGGAAAGGTTATGATTTACTGAATGTGTTTATCCAATTGTGTGCATGTATCATTTTTGTATCTGAAGCTGGGAATATTGACCATGTCTCTGTATTTCAAATGTGCTATATTGGATGAGGCCAAACAATGCTAGTGGCGTATTGAAGAAATGCACACAAGCATATGGATAACCCCAGGAACTGTGTGCAATAGAAACCTCTCAGAAATAGCTCTACACAATGGAAACTGGTTGGTTGACCCAGGTCAGATAGCTCTATACAATGGGAAGTGTTTGACCTAGGGCACAGCAAAAAAGCTTTCCAGCAAGTGAGGGGAAGATATAAAAGAGGGACAATCACAACAGGAGGGGACCTCACTCTTCCTACAACAACACACCTGAAATCACCTGAGGAACAAAGACTGAACTGTGGAAAGTGATGGTCCCAGGCTGGAAGGATTTTTAGCCTGTGTAAGAAAACCTGGGAAAGCCAAGGCAACTTGTGCCTTCAGAATCTGCCAGCCTATTTATCACTCAGGGTGAGAATTTGCTAATTTGTATCCTACCTATCTAGTGTGTTAAGCTGAGTTTGCGGTTTTTGTTTATTTACTAAAGTAATTGCTTTGTTTTCTTTGCTATCCCTTTAACCACTTAAAATATACCTTTTGTAGTTAATAAACTTATTTTGTTTATTATTAAACCCAGTTTATGTAGTTTCTAACTGGGGGGCAAGAAATCATGCACATCTCTCTTCACATTGAGGAAGAGGGCGGATTTTTATGAGCTTGTGCTGTGCAGATTTTTCTATACAGTGCAAGACAGTATTATTTTGGGTTTATCTCCTAAAGGGGGTGTGCACATGAGTGCTGGGGGAGTCCTCTCACACAGCTGACTTCAGTCTGTGTCTGCAGTGGGGTGTGGCCCTAACTGTGTATGTGTGCTGCAAGAGGCTGGAGAGCCTAATTCAGCAAAGCGGGGAGAGGGAACCCAGGCTGGTCGAGCAGGAGAGGCTCAGTGAAATCCCAGTACACCAGGTTGCATCTTAGAAGGGGGGTCCAACCTGTCACAGGTGCCTTCTGGTCCTTGTATCCTCCCCTGGTGTTGAGTGCAAGGGATACCGAACTTCCCCCTCTCCCCCACACCTCATAGGACATTTGGGGGAGGAGGATGATGTGTAACTTGGCGATGATGGCAGCAGGTTCAGCATAGGCTGCAGAGGGACTCTAGCATCCAGCTGCCTTTCTTGAACCTCAACCAGACACCTCAACATGTCTGATTACTCCTTCATAATCCATAGCATCTCTTTCTGAGTGGCATGGTCTTGTTCCCTGTATGCTCTCCTGTTCTCCCTGTTCATGTGCCGGTTGTCAGACAGTGTAATCCTCCATGCTCTGAGATCTGTCTTATCACTCTCGGAAGCGCGCATTAACTCATTGAACATGTCCTCCTGAGTCTTCTTTTTCGGCCTTCTAATCTGGAAAAGTCTCTGTCCCTGCGTGGATGAAGCGCTGACAGACAAGTTTTCAGCTGCAAGGAATACAAAGCATAAGGGTAGCGTTGACACTGCATACATTGTTTCTGGGACAAGATTAATTCTTTTATAAAGAAAAACACCCCTCAGTGCACTTCACTGCAAGCCACAACGTAATCACAACCTCTGGCTACTGCAAGAGTCGATTTCCTGATCCAGCGATGATGAATAAAACCACAAGGGCATGGGCAAGAGGTCTTCTGCTGCAGCTTTTGTGAAGACATCCTTGGGATCACGGGTTGGAACTTCAGAAAAGCCACCTTTCCCCTTGCAACCTGGATGGTGCTTGAGGACAGGCACCAGGATAAAGCCCCACAAACAGTTTGTTTCTTACAAAAGCGGCACTGGGTTGTGGGGGAAAGGAGACAAATAGGAAGCCACCCATCCCCCCTTTTTTAAAATGCTGGTTGCAATACATAGTGATCCCTTCTAGCCACAACCATGGCACACTTGGGAAAGCGTGGTTGTGTGCCCCAGATTTCACCCAACAGGGGCGGATTACTTGTTGAATTGTTTGTGGTTTAGCTAGCATATTAAACTTCCCCCATTTCCCCTAGGTGACCATATGTGATATCACTCTCCTGAGGGTAACAGAGGCAGCAAGGAAACAGATGCTGCAAGTGTCTGGGTACAGACCTGATCCTTATGCTGCAATGCTGTGTGCTCCAATGATACCAGCAGAGTTAATATCAGGCGTGTCCTACCGTGGTGGACAAAATAAGGCAGCCCTTCCCAGAAGCCCTTCTGCAAAGGATTGCAGAGTACCTCCATGAAAGCTTCCTAGAGATCTCCATGGAGGATTCCTGGGCCATCCCCATGCACATAAACAGTCTTTTTCAGTGAGCACCCTCTGTGTAGCTGGAGTAGCCAGTGATACCCACTACACCTACTTTTTTGTTCACATTAAACATAAAAAATAATAGTATATACCCCTACAGTTTGATTGGAAATGTGTACTTATCAGAGGTGCCTTCCCTGGCATCACGCTCCGCCGCCAACTGCTCCTGTGAAAGAATGGGCTCCAGGGTTAAAAACAGTTCTTGGCTGTTGGGAGGCAGGCAAGCAGAGGATGCATTCTTCCCAACAGCCAAGAACTGTTTTTAACCCTGGAGCCCATTCTTTCACAGGAGCAGTTGGCGGCGGAGCGTGATATACTTTAAACATAAAAAACATGCTCCTCCCTGTCAACAATGTCCTCATTTAACATAACATTAAACATAAAAAAATAATAGTATATAACCCCTACAGTTTGATTGGAAATGTGTACTTATTGGAGGTGCCTGTCAACAATGTCCTCCTTGTTGCTCGAGGCCGTGCGGGGCTCCTGGGAGGTATTCACAGAGCATTTTGCGGTAGTGATGGGGTCACCGCCGAGATCACATGCAGCTCCTCATAAAAGCGGCATGTTTGTGGGGCAGAACCAGAACGACTGTTTGCCTCCCTTGTCTTCTGGTACGCTTTTTTCCGAAGCTCCTTTATTTTTATGCAGCACTGCTGCGTGTCCCTGGTGTAGCCCTTCTCCCCCATACCCTGCACAATCTTGGCATAGTTGTCAGCGTTTCTTCTGCTGGATCAGAGCTCTGCCTGCATAGACTCTTCTCCCCACACAAGCAATAAGATCCACCACCTCCTATGTACTCCATGCTGGAGCGTGTTTGCAGCCTTGAGTCTCCATGATCAGCTGTGCTGGCGAGCTCTCCGTGCTGATCAAACAGGAAATGAAAATTTAGAAGTTCCCGGGGCTTTAACAGTGGAGTGGCTGTTTCCTGTGTACCTAGCTGACCTGCAGTGGAGTTGAAAGTGCTCTCCAGAGCGGTGACAATGGAGCACTGTGGGACACCTCCTGGAGGCCAATTCATTCAAATTACACAATGCAGTTTCTACCCTATCCCCATGTTGATACGTGGATGTCGAATCAAGCGTTACGCCTTTCATGGAGGTGGAGTACAGAAGTCAACTTTACAGGACACTTAGGTTGGCAGAAGGGACTTGGTAGTGTAGACACATACATTATTAAATTGACCGAACATGACTTATGTCGACCTTTTGTAGTGTAGATTAGGACTATGTGTCAGCAACTCTTGTCAGGTCTGATATACTCACTACACCTCTCACACTGGTGTCATAATACGTATTTGAAAGTGACATGTAATACATTGTTTGAAATCTAATAACACACTGGTCATTAATGTTACAAACATTTCACAGTAACTCTGTAGGTAAAATTATGGATATTTGCTGATATTAAGTCCTGAAAACTGGAAACAGGCAAAGGTGACAAAACAGGTTTTTTCTGTATAAAGGGGAAAGAAAATATGGCCCTGTCCAGGAAAGAGGGCTCTGACCTGCTGCCTCCAGATCAGCCAGTGGATAACCCTGCTGCAGCTTTGTAAGGAGGGAGATGTGACCTTAAGAGCATCCCAGTGGCAAAGGACAAGGGATATCCTGGTATCAGATAATGAGTTTCAGCTGGCCTGACCAGTTCAGTGTACCCCAACTCACTAT
Source organism: Natator depressus (assembly GCF_965152275.1). Taxonomy (NCBI): domain Eukaryota; kingdom Metazoa; phylum Chordata; order Testudines; family Cheloniidae; genus Natator; species Natator depressus. Next base: position 73,989,367 of record NC_134235.1, read on the forward strand.
GGTTATAAACTTGTGTATCTAAAAGATGTCATGTAATATGTCATTGGAAAACTAATAACTCACTGGTTATTAATATTCTTGTGTGATGTGTGTACATGGTGTGTATTAAGAGTTATGGATATATGCTGGAATTATGACTAAAATATGTTTAATCCCGGCATGTCAAAGGGATTTGGTAAACAGGTCTGCCCTAAACAAAGGAATCTGTATTTGCTTCTCTGACCAGCCCAGTCGTCAGGCAGAGATAATGAAGGTCCATTTATGTATTAGATAAACAAAGCTATAAATCTAACAAGCGGGGGAAGAGACAGCATGGGGTCAACACGCAGCAGGAGAAGAGAAGCTTGGTCTGTGTTTTACTTTTCAAAGAATACCTTGAAAAGATGTATTGTTCTATAAAGACGGGGGCTGAGCCTCAAGTGATAAGCAGCTGAATCAACTGATTGTATACAATATTACTGTATTATAAAAGTATATTGAGTGAGGTCTTTTATGAAAAACTGTGACACACTGGTGATTAATGTCACTATGAAATACATATATATACACTATATGAGGAATTATGAATACTCAGTGATATTATGCTTTTCAGTCTTTGACCAACCAAAGGGAAAAACAAGCTTTTCAGAGGCAGGAGGGAAAGCAACTGTCTATCTGTCTTCAATTATATTAAGCAAGATGTGACCAGAAACAATGGACCTTCCATTTACATAGAAATCAGCAAAAGGATGGGAAGCCCACAGGAAAGGAAGAACAGAATTGAGGTCATGATGTCTCTTGAAATAAGATCATTGAACTTCGGAGAATATAAACAAAGACAGAAGCCATCTTTGGCATCCTTAACTAGACAGACAAAAGGGGCCAGAGCTCTTGCAAGCTGAAAAAGATGGATCCTTCAATCAAAATGATGGTTGGAGTCTCTGGGAACCTAAGAAACTTGCTTAGGAAGACAAGGAAGCCAGCATCTTGTACATCTGTGGAAGTCCTGACTGAGGGAAAGTCAGCCATGGCTGGGAAGAAGGAAGACTGGTGACAGATATCATTTTGAACAAAGCCTGTACCTTACTAGATTGTTTTAGACTTTTCGATGCGTTTTCACTTTTATTTGCTTATAATCGTTTCTAACTTTATTCCTTCTTACTTGGCATCACTTAGCCTATGTCCTATTATTAATAAATTTGTTTAATTTTTACTATAAACCAGCTCAGTGCTGTGGTTAAAGGGAAGGGTGTATTTATCCCAGTTAAATTAATAGCTGTCATGTGCTTTTGTCTCTTTAAAGGAGTAACAAACCTTATTCCCTTTCTGAGCTATCCAGGAGAGGGCTGGACACTTCAGGGCAGATTGTTACCTTGCTTTTTGTAACCAAGGCTGTTGAAAGCCAGAGTGGGGCTGTAGACAGGCTGCTGGGGTCAGAGCTGCTGAACCAGCGCTGTCTAGCACACGGACACTCAGGATGTGACCTGCATGTTTGTAGGCAGGCTAGAAGTGTCCCAGGCTGGGAGCTACAATAGCAAAGCATTGTAAGCCACCCAGGGTTGCAAGGCAAGTGGTGACACAACATCTTACAGTCTCGATTGCACCCTAGAAGTTGACAGGAGGTAAGTAGAATGCTGAGATATACTTGGGAACAGGGATTGCCTTGAATTTGTGTCTTTTGTGACTAAGGTCCCTTTTCTGTTTACACCTTTTTTTAAAAATCAGATGTTTGAGGGATGTAGTTGGTGCAATTATGCTATTATAATGCCAACCCTGATTCCAAAAGGTAAGAGCATTCATGTATCACTGCATTCTGTGTAGAATACATACATGTGACTGTAGTTGTGTATCTTTACTAATCTTTCTCCATTGTGTTTCTATTTTTCAGGTGCTCCAAACCTGTTTGTACCAAAATAAAAATAATAGTAGTTGTTCTGACTGCCTAGATTAGTCTCATTAAATGTAAATATTATTGTCTTTAAGGATCTGTTAGGTTCTTGTTCAAGTTTTGGACTAGAGGCAAATTGATTTAAAAATGAAAACCCTGAGTCTTCTCAACCTAGTGTTGCTCAAAATTATGAGGTACTTTACCCAGGTCAACTCCCACTGACTTCTATGAAAGTTTTGACTTTGTAAGAACTGAGTAAAGAGTGAACAACGTGTTGGGCCCATATCTTGCTTTCTGACTGTAATAGTGCTCCACTGCTAACTGGATTTCTGACTCTCACATTATTCCAGTCATAGGTCTGGATTGCTTCTTCCTGGGAAATACCTGAGGGAGGAGATCTGAAAAAGGGAACTTCACTGAGGATCTCCTTTTAAAATTTCATCCAAATTGTTCCATCAGGCTTGGTCCTAACCCACCATCTCAGATCACCTGGATTCATAAGAGGCCAGTGCTATTCTTGTGGAAACTCGGTGCCTCTGCATACATTTCAGACCTCGTATAGGTGATGGAGAAAACAATTAGAGAGACATCAAGGGCTATCAACTTTGAATGTGCCCAGAAGTTGATGGATGGGAAGGAGACTGGTGCCTGGTGATTCCCCAGTGAAGTGCAGGGGCAGAAGATGGGACAAAGTCTGTTTTAAAAGAGGAATGCTCATTAAGCAAGAGAGGGCATTCTTTCACTATATGCAGAAGATGAGGCCAAGCAGGCAGGAATTGCTCTCTGACCTAAGGACTTGGTTCAGTACTCACAGCCAGGGTGTGGTCAGACCGAGGGGGATTGAGTTGAGGACTGTTTGTTGTTTTCCTAAAATCTGTAACTCAGATGGTGTTTCAGAGTAAAAGTCTTTGTGGTTAGGAAATTCCTTTGCTAAGCCCATGTTTCCTTGCATTAGTACCATGTTGTTCCTGAAGGACTTAACTAGAAAACCATCACTCCCACACCCAAGTGGACTCTGGGGAGAATACCCACCTGCTGAAGAAACAGACTGACAGAGCCAGAAGAGTACCCAGAAGTTACCGATTACAGGACAGGCCCAACAAAGAAAATAACAAAACGCCATTAGCCATCACCTTCAGCTCCCAATTAAAACCTCTCCAAAGCATCATCAAGGATCTACAGCCTATCCTGAAGGACGACCTATCACTCTCACAGATCTTGGGAGACAGGCCAGTCCTTGCTTACAGACAGTCCCCCAACCTGAAGCAAATACTCACCAGCAACCACACACCACACAACAGAACTACTAACCCAGGAACCTATCCTTGCAACAAAGCCCGTTGCCAACTGTGTCCACATATCTATTCAGGGGACACCATCATAGGGCCTAATCACATCAGCCACACTATCAGAGGCTCGTTCACCTGCACATCTACCAATGTGATATATGCCATCATATACCAGCAATGCTCCTCTGCCGTGTACATTGGCCAAACTGGACAGTCTCTACGTAAAAGAATAAATGGACACAAATCAGATGTCAAGAATTATAACATTCAAAAACCAGTCGGAGAACACTTCAATCTCTTTGGTCACTCAGTTACAGACCTAAAAGTGGCAATTCTTCAACAAAAAACTTCAGAAACAGACTCCAACGAGAGACTGCTGAATTGGAATTAATTTGCAAACTGGATACAATTAACTTAGGCTTGAATAAAGACTGGGAGTGGGTGGGTCATTACACAAAGTAAAACTATTTCCCCATGTTTATTTCCCACTCCCCTACTGTTCCTCAGACGTTCTTGTCAACTGCTGGAAATGGCCCACCTTGATTATCACTACAAAAGGTTTTTTCCCCCCCGCTGTCCTGCTTACCTTACCTGATAGCTAACCTTACCTGATCACTCTCGTTAAGTGTGTATGGTAACACCCATTATTTCATGTTCTCTGTGTAAATAAATCTCCCCACTGTATTTTCCACTGCATGCATCCGATGAAGTGAGCTGTAGCTCATGAAAGCTTATGCTCAAATAAATTTGTTAGTCTCTAAGGTGCCACAAGTACTCCTTTTCCTTTTGCAGATACAGACTAACACGGCTGCTACTCTGAAATCTGGGGAGAATGTGTCTGAGAAACTGGAGGCTTGGAAAGGCTGGGGTGCTAGTACCCAGGTCTAAGCAATTGCACTGCAGGGTCCCACTGCCCAAGAAGGGTGTCAGACCTGGGATCTACACCTGGGGGAGTGCATTGGAGAGACTAGGAACTAGCTACCCAGATCCAGAGAGCTTAGAGGCATGTGGGATTCAGTGGTTGGATCTAATCACAACAGACTAGAGCAGGACAGGGCCAGGTTGTGACACCTGTGTATTTCATTAATGAAGCTGTAACAGGACATGTGGACCTACATAATTGACATATTGTTTTTTGTCAGTTGGCAAAATATGGTTTACCATTTTGAATTTCATATTACTGAATGTTGCTTTAAAATAACCAGAATCAGAATATTAATCGGAAGCAGCAACATAACACAAAGATGATAATGTACATCATCATCACTCTCTGTATTCTTTAGTAGAGCTGGGCAGGAAACATTTTTCACGTGCCATGAAAGTTTGAGATTTCAAATCTTTGTCCTATTCCAAAATGGGAACATCGCCAAAATTTTCATAAATTTATAAGCTGAAAAAACATTTTGGATTGGGTCAATGGAAACGTTTCATTTTGATAATTTCAAAATATTTAGATATTGAACTTTTTTCTTTTTTTAATATTGTTAGTAAAAATTAACTAAAATTTTGAAACAAGTTGTTTTGAATTGAAAAAAATTAAACGTTTCATTTTGAAATTGTCAAAACAGGCCATTTTAACAATTTTGAAACTTAAAAAAAATTAATTAGGGAAAATTCTGACAAATCTTTCTCTTGAAAAGTTTCTGTTTTGATGAATCAACATTTTCTACAAAAAAAAAAAAACATTTTGATGGAAAATTCCCAGCCAGCCCTGTTAATAAAGTTTACAGTTTTAACCAAAATAAAGTTCTATATAAATGAATGTCTGTGAATTCTGAAAATAGTGATTTTACCTAACTAAATTTCTGACAGGATTATTAGAAAAAAAAATCCCTCCAGTTTCTTAATAGAAATGCCCATGGATTTTTGTAATGCATAAGGGAAACAGTACATTTATATTGATTTGGTGATCCTACCTTTCAACTGATGAACAGAGCAAGTAGTGCTTGCTGCGCTTTTTATTATTTATGTGTATGACAGCAGTGTTTAGAGGCCCCAAATCAGATAGGGCCCCATTATGTTAGGCACTGTACAAACATATAGGAAGATACAGTTCCTGCCCCAAACAGCTTACAATCTAACTAGACAGAAGGTGGGAAACAGCGAGAGAGAAGTGAAGTGACTTATCCAAACTCATTTAGCAGGTTAGTGGCAGAACTAGAACCCAGGTCTCCTGGCTCCCAGACCAGAATGGACCACACTGTCTCTCGGCTATCACAGGATTGTTTCACTTTCCACAAAGATGATGTGTTAAAAATGCAAAAACTTTAGTAGCAATTGGGTGGACAGAGTTATTAATACATTTTAACACAGTGTTTGTCCAGCCAAATTCTCCATCTCGTTGATTTATAGAATCTTGCTTCATTTCAAACAGGTTTTTATTTGACAACTATTACACACCACTAAAATGAGGTACTATAATATATTAAATTATTGAACACATTTTTGTTTCTGTTGTACTGTAAGATTTTTAGCACAGCTTGTTTTAATAAAATGTCTGTTTTGCATGTACTTGTTTCTAAAAATTAAAATATATTGAATACATGATTACCCTGTCAATACAGACTGACTAGCTAGCCATAACAAAATAATTTGGTGGATTTTCTTAAGATGGTTTATTAAACATTAATGACTGCTACCAAATGTAATCCTTATTTTTCTTCTATAATAATGTCAGGGATAAGAGTTATATAATCTTGAGTTCTGAGTAAAATGTTTGAGAGAATGTTTTGGAGTGGTCAGGTTGTTCCCTATCCCAGTTGCTCTTTCAAAGACTTTTTTTTAAAAAGTAAATATAGGTAAAGTTCTCTGATTAGTGCATGGTCAGTAGTCCTCTCATGGGTTGAACTTGATATGCAACACATCCACTCTGCAGGGCTGAAAACCAGCCGCTGTCATGCTTCTTTAAGCACTGTCCCCAAGCTCACTGCTCAGCAGTGTCTCCGCAGACTCCCTGGTCTGGTAGTTTCTGAGTTTGGGGCCAAGAATTACATTTTTGGGGACCATTATAATTATTTGGGATAGCTGGCAGTACAGAAGACTCCTTTTATGTGGCACAACTGATTTTTGGCTCAATGGTAATATTTCTTGTATTTAGATACTCCTTATACAGGGAGTATCTGCCACTACAAATAGGCGTAGCCTCAGAACATGACAGTCAAGGTATTGTAACCCCTTAACCCAAATATTAGTGATTAGCCGATATTCAGGAATTTGTGGGTTGTTTCCGATGGAGGATACTAGATACTTGATACTAGAGTCAGCTATTTCCATGTTGGAATCCTGCTTATTTAGAAAGAATATACACAAAGTCCTGTTCCTCTGAACACAGTGGGGTCAAAAAACAGGAAGCAATTTCCCTGCCCATAGTTAAAGCCTGTCTTCCCGACAGCATTCTGCTCCAAAAGTTCTCTCTTTTTGTCTAAGGGCCACACTACGAGAGCTTTGTTTGCTGTCTCCTAGTTTTCTTCTGTTCTCACCCTCTGCTTTCTGACTGCTTGTTACACATGGATATACACACACAGATTGACCCAGTTAGTCTGCAGCCCCTGCATTTGCATTCAGTGTGGTCTTTGGATAATGGCTTCCACTGTTTCAGCTATTAATAACCAAAAGGATATTTAACTGTTGCCACATTTAGTCTGAATATCACACCTATCAAATTCAACCAGGTTTGTAACTGCCCAAAGATGGAAGACATGCTTCTGGGAGCCTGGGGAGCTGATGTGCTCCCCAACCTGTGCAAAGCCTGTAATGTCAGAGCAGTTGGGCAACAAGTTTCATTTGACCTCTCTTCCTCTCATGGACATCTGAGCACAGCAACTTCTTCCACATCCACTGACTTGTCAGAGCTAACTCCTAGCATATTAAGATGCAGGAAAGGAGACAGGCATTTTTCAGCATACTTGCTCTTCAGTTTCTGCACATACTTCACCCCAAATAGTCTTTACCAATAATCAAAGACTCCTTGGCTCAAATTCAGATTCCCCAGACAATTGTGTCACCTGATTGTCCACTCAGAGAAGTCTAAAATATCCTTTCCTTTCAAGTTTCAGAGTAACAGCCGTGTTAGTCTGTATTCGCAAAAAGAAAAGGAGTACTTGTGGCACCTTAGAGACTAACCAATTTATTTGAGCATGAGCTTTCATGAGCTACAGCTCACTTCATCGGATGCATCCGATGAAGTGAGCTGTAGCTCACGAAAGCTCATGCTCAAATAAATTGGTTAGTCTCTAAGGTGCCACAAGTACTCCTTTCCTTTCAAGCATCTATCATCTCATACCCTTCAGGAGAACATTGAGCATTAGTATCAGAAAACACAGTCTGATGCAGACTCAAGCACAAGGGATTTCCACTGCACTTTTCCAGACAGTAAATTGATTTATAAATCCAAAATGCCATCTGCTTATCAATACAGGTCACAGTGGATATAACTCCCTTGCCCTCTGCTCTGTCACTCCCCATTAAATTCAGAGTCCAGTTCAAGGTTTCTATCCTGATATAAAAACCCCTCCATGGGATTGTTCTGTAACTATCTGAGAAATGGATTGCCTTTCCCTTGGTGACCATTACCTCCCATGACATCTGCATTCCACAATGAATCTATCAATAAATAGAGGAGGCTCATAAACGCCGAAGACAGTTTTCAGAGGAGCTGGATCTATATAATGGAACTCACTCCTGCAAGAGATGAAAAATTACTACAGCCCTCACCACTTTCAGAACTAAAGGCAAAATTCCTATCCCCACCTCCAATCACACACACAGAAAAGCAGGCAAGGAAACAATTTCCCCTCCCGACTGAGAAGATAAAGATTATTTCTGTTTTTATATACTTGAGAGGCTCTCAGATACTTCAATGATGGAGCCATATGAGTACCTAGGTAGAGGGAAATGATACAGGGCTTGGCTACAGTTCTTTAAGGATAAAGGTTTTAGCTCTTGAATCTCGACTCTGAACCTGCTATAAAGACATGCAGGTAGTTCATCCTCACATTTCTTGTGTCCTCAAGACTGTCAGATGTCTCAGACCAGCTATCAGGTTTCCAGTATGTAAAAGGATTTTTACTTTAGTCTCTCATGTTCACATATTTGGAAGTTTGCTTTTATTTTCCTATTGTCTCTTATGGCTATTTCCTCTACGATTATTGTCAACAAACCAGGAACACTTTCTTGTAAGGATCCATTTCTTGAGGAGTTCAAGATCCACATAGGTTTGTGCTTCAGAACATATCCAAATTCAGAGCTAAAGTGTATTCACTTCTGCTTTAAAACATCATACCTAAAGAAAATATTATCTGCATGAGGACAGAGCTCCAAATTCTATTTGAAAAGAACAGCCCTAAAACTCTCATGCTCTGTGGTTGGCCCAAGATTACTGAATAAAGGGTCTAAAGGTATCCAAAGCCCCCCTGTGGGATTTTCAGAAGTGCCTTAAGCGTGTTAGGCTCAGAATCGCACCTCTTCTGAGAATCGCACCACTTCCGAGAATCGCACCTCAATTTTTATATTAGTTGAAGCAGCTGTCAGAGAATTGTACATTACATTTAAAAAACTACGTGGTTCTGAAATGCCTACTCACTCCACTAGGTCCCAAGCAATGTCAAGGGCAAAGAAGAAACGAGCCTTCTGTGAAGAGAGCTGTAAAACTGCTATCTGAACTGCTCTCATTCATTTACCAAGATTATAAAGTTCATATGGTGGCCTCTTTGGATTCTTTCTTTAGGTACAGAATCATGCACCCATCCTCCTTGTTTCCATTCTCTGTCTCTCTCTAGGTCATTGTCTTCATGCTGATTCTTTAAATTCGCCTCCTCTTCTCTCCTTCCCTCTTTCATATGGCCTTTACTTTCTACCTCTTGCTCTTTGCACTGTGGTCTAGCCGCTTCTTCTACTAATCCACAAATGCAATTCTAAGTAGCTACACTACTTCCAAAAAAAATAATTTTTCCATCATCCCCCCAAAAATTTAACTACAATCTCCAAATTCATTTTCCATGAACAGACATATGAGCAACACTTTATTCCTGAAAATATTTGCAGAAAGTATACAAAAGGGATGTGAATGCGATAAATCAAAGTTCAGTTTATTTTCCAAAATGTTCACAAATAATTCCTCCACCCACACACACACACCTTAATCCCAGCTGTAGAAATCGGACTACACCAAAGCTAATGAACAAACCTGAAAATTGTGGATGGTTTAGGAAAGGCTGCGGTCAGCTATATTATACAACTGCCCAATAGACAGAATTCTTGGGTAAATTGTAGGGTGATATTACATGGATAAAATGTGAGTAAGACAAAGAGAAATTAAAATGTCTATAATAAAAAAAAGGCTATTTAGAAATCACTTCAACTGTTGGTATTTTATTTCTTCAAAGGGCTAATTATACAAGAAGCATTTCTTTAATCTTAAAAAAGATCAAATAACTAACAATACCATTAAACAGGGGTGCTAGTAAAAAGAAAAATGTCCTTAATTCATACTACTGTTGCTTTTCCTTAGTTTCTCCCAATAATAGTTAAAACTAAAGTGCCAATCTTAACTTCAATTTTTCTCTTCATGGCATTTTGTTTTTAGTGTGGGTTAACCACAGAGTGTAAGACTGAATTTTAATTTTCAAGGCTTTTGTTAGTTTATTTTTCAACCATTCTTGAGATATAGTTTTCCTTTTTATTATTATTTAACATTGCTAATCTGCTCACCAAAGCTTTCACAACTGGAATATGGTCAAAAGGCAAGTGCATCTTTTCTTGTATACTTGCACATCAGTTAGAGATTTGGGTTTTCATGAGGCTTTTACTCATTTTTAAAGTATATTCAGGCTGTTGACAAAAGAGCTTTATTTAAATGAGCTATGTAATCTTTAACAGCAGTCTGTGGAACAGATTTGACAATAAAGAAATATCTCATTACCTAGGAGCTTTGTATATTATACAGGTGTAACTTTGGTAGTTAAGTAGTATAAAAAGATAAATATTAACTGGATTTTGCTCATAAATCTGCCATTCTTACAGTGCCAAAATCTGTAGAGTTGTTGTAATTGTCATTGTTTGAGTTGTAACAATGAATGGAACTAATAAGGCTTATGTCATTTACATAGAATGCAGCATTCATATCGCGTTATTGAATTAACATGAGATACATATTGGGTCTTCTGATATAAGATTAATATAATTTGAAAATAGAGAAAGTGTAGATTTAGGAATGGCACATTATTCCCTGTTTGAAATGTGATGGTGATCTGCTTAGATCAGAAGATTTTAGTAGGTGACTACTACTAGCAATGACTACTAATTAATAGTAGCAATGAAACTCCTGGTATTTGTTCTGTTTTTGTTTTGATTATATTTTTTCATAGCTTGATGCCTGATGTTAACAGATTCTATTGTATAATTACAAAACAGTGTTATGAGAACCCACTAAGTCAATTTGGCTGTCAGTTGCAGCATTATCAGTCCAGAGTAGTGCCACATGAATAGAGTTAACAAATCTGACATCAGGAATCATAACATTCAAAAACCAGTAGGAGAACACTTCAACCTCTCTGGCCACTCAGTAAAAGATTTAAGGGTGGCAATTTTGCAACAGAAAAGCTTCAAAAACAGACTCCAATGAGAAACTGCTGAGCTTGAATTAATATGCAAACTAGATACTATTAACTTGGGTTTGAATAGAGACTGGGAGTGGCTGGGTCATTACACAGATTGAATCTATTTCTCTAAAGTTAAGTATCCTCACACCTTCTTGTCAAATGTCTAAATGGGCCATCTTGATTATCACTACAAAAGTTTTTTTCTCCTGCTGATAATAGCTCATCTTAACTAATTAGCTTCTCACAGTTTGTATGGTAAATTCCACCTTCTCTGTATGTATGTGTGTGTGTGTGTGTGTGTGTGTGTGTGTGTATATATATATACTCTTACTATATGTTCCATTCTATGCATCCGATGAAGTAGGCTGTAGCCCACGAAAGCTTATGCTATAATAAATTTGTTAGTCTCTAAGGTGCCACAGGTACTCCTGTTCTTTTTGCAGATTCATGACAGGCTTTCTGCTTTCATTTCCAGTGCCCAACCCCACCCTGGCCCACAGCAACTGGAAGAAGCCATTACAGGGAAAGTCTGGCCTCATCCCTATATCCCTGAGCTGGAGTATGCTCAATTAATCTGTGGGAATGATGCGTGTACAGTTTAGTTACTTGTATGAGCTGTTGGGATGGAGCATGCTCAGGTGCTCTTTTGGGTCATCTGCAAGAAATTCAAATGTGCTTAATGAGGATGGATTCTTTGGAGACTTTAGCTTCTGAAATCATAGTTATCTCTACTGAGCATTTTAAAAGACTTATAAATTGGCTCAATTTGGGCAGATTTTCACAGGGATCACAAGAAATACAGCCCTGATAAAGGGCATCCACTGTCATGTTTCAACCCCTGCTTCAAAGCATACGGATGGTAGAACTTTTCTAAGAAAAGTCATCAGAATTTTTTTGCCGTGGAAAAAACAACACATTTATTGTGTTGACCCCTGACCTGCTCTTGGAGGGTACATGTTTTTGGGTAAAATATAATCTATTTGCTAAGCATGTGTATAGAAATAATAATGGAATTTATTGAAGCTGAAACAGCAAGTAGAAGAACCAAAATATGTGTATTAAAATAGGCTTGGCTATGTCTTAAGCATTAAGTGTTAAGTGCTTAGAATGAGGCCAAGTATAAATTGGTAGTTGGTATAAGCTGGCAATAGTAGTATGTGCTTGACCAAAGGTTATAAAAGTTAGCAATATGACTCTTGTGATAGTTTAGCAATGCATTATGTGATAAATAGGTAAACCACAGACAAACATCTTAGGGTATTTTGTATAATTCCAATTTGGAGAAATGAAAATTTTAAGCACAGAGGGCCTGATTGTCCCTTCTCTTACACTGATGTAAATCAGGAACTGTACTGAAATCAGTGGAGTTTCATTGATGCAAAATAGGTATAAATGAGAGGAGAATCAGGCCTATGATCACAGCTCCATGTAATGCCAGTACTTAGTCTTTGGCCAGAAGTGGTAACTGAAGCAACCTAAGAAAAATGTTATCCATCATTGAAAATGCACTTCTGGCTTTGGAGACCTCTCTGTGTTCCAGTCTGTTTTGTTTTTTTGGTGTTTTTTTTTTGCAGGTTCTGCATTCACTAGGCATAATGAGCCTTTAACCAGATGAATCTCTCTTAGAGGTCTATGTACTATGCTATATCTGCCCAACAGTGAGGCTTTGGTCTAGCCCTAGGCAGCTAGGATACCATAATAAAAGCTGGTCTGCTATCAGCCCTGGGTAACAAAATTGACAGGGACTGCTCCCTGTGTATCCTTTGGTGCTATGGGTTTGCATAAAGTATTGGCTCTTTTATCCATGCTTTTGGTCCAAAATTTGACCTACCTAAAAATTGTTATAATCTGGTGAGATATGTGCCTCAGAATCTTGGTTCCTCCAATGAGAAATTACAGATAAAGATATTAGGTCTGGTGGTCACACAGATGTAAATCAGCAATTAATTAAATGCAATCTGTGGAGGTACACTACTGTAAAAACGAGTCTAGGCAAGAACAGAATCAGACCTCGTGTTTTTGTGGGACCCTCCTCTTTGCTGGGTCAGCAGCAGCAGCTAATTAACAACCCCCTTTTTTCCCCAGAGCTGTGCTGATATTATTGATGATACTGATATATAAACAAAGAATTAAATAAACAGAGCCATATGCTCCCCTCTGCTGTGAGTCACAGAGGGGAATGACAACAAAAACAGGGTAAAACAGGGCAGTAAAGCTCCCAAACTGCAGAACTGGGAGGGCAGCTCCTCCACAGCATACTTCCCTCTCCCCAGGAGCTTATAGAAGTGCATCCACAGCAAAGCAATATGGTTAACGCTTCCTGGTTTATGGGGCAAGGGGAGGGAGGAGCCATTCACTGCAGTATTTTCCCCTCCCAGGAAAGTAGAAATCTGTGGAAGTTAATGTTCCTCCTTGCAGCATTAACTTCTACTCTGTGCCTGCACCAGCCCCCACTATTCCCCTGAGAGGGGTTATTTTGCAGCCAACTGAGCCAATGTCACAGCCTCAGGAGAGTAACATTGCATGGCAGGTACTTCACGGGGATCAGAGATTCGTTTCCCGTGAATCCCCACAGTTTGGAGGCTGTGCTGCTTGTCCCTTTGGTAGCCCACTCTGCTTCAACCCTTGTGCCATTAAGGGAGCATTTGTCACAAATGAGGTGAATATCATGCAGAGTCTGGATTCGCTATCTGTTCCTACAGGTTTTATCACAAGAAAGGACATTCTTGTTTATAACTATTTTAAATTCAGTTTATTTAGGAATGCATAGAAACAAATCATATTTGTCAGATTCACAGGGATACATTTGTAAATGTATTTTCAGATTTCTCAAGAGTTATTACAAGCAATGAAACCTAGCAATTACTTTATTGTTATCTTTTTACCTTTGAGACCCATAGTTGTGATAAGATAAAACAGCTGTGAACAAGTTAAAGGCTACGTGTTTGTCGCATGACCCAGCAGAGGATTTAAGGGAAGGTTATGGCCTCCTTCAAGGGAATAAGGGTATGTGTATAATGCAATCAGACTGTGACTGCAAATGTAGACATACCTTAGATAGCTTTGATCGAGCTAGCTCAAGTAACAATAGTAGTGAAGCCACCACAGCACAGGCTAGCCACCCAAATAAGTACACAGGGAAGACTTGTACCGCCTATGCTGCCACCCCTTCATTGCTATCAAAGCTAGCTCAGGTATGTCTATTCTGCTCATTCTAATTAAAGACAAGAGGCAAGTGAGTAAAATAAACAAAGGAAGATCATGGAGAGGAAGACAGGGGTGAGTATAGGAGTGACAGGCCCATGTGCTTGCTTAGCCTAACTGCAATTTTCAAGTTTTCTGTTACTTCTTTAAAACAGGCATTATAAGGCAGCAATTTCCCATATGCACATTGTACTGAATTTTTTGTGATAGATGACACTCAAAAGTTTTGAAGGTTTCATTTGGCTTGGATAAGGCAAAAATTTGAACGCAAACAAACCTTCTGACATCTTTCTGCCTGGCCCCTTTCACGATCTTGAACCAAATCCTTCTGCCCTCACCCAGCCATCCTTCCCAGACCTTCATTTTCCTCTCCACAAGAATCCATTCTGTAACTACATTCCTTCTCGCAGGTATCAGAACATTGAAAATATTCCATAGTGGCTTGCCTTCCATCTGACACTTTCTCTGTTGGGCTGAAGCAGACTGTTTTATTAAAATGTCATGTTTTTTTTTTTTCATAGATTCATAGATATTAAGGTCAGAAGGGACCATTATGATCATCTAGTCTGACCTCCTGCACAACGCAGGCCACAGAATCTCACCCACCCACTCCTGCGAAAAACCTCTCACCTATGTCTGAGCTATTGAAGTCCTCAAATCGTGGTTTAAAGACTTCAAGGAGCAGAGAATCCTCCAGCAAGTGACCTGTGCCCCATGCTACAGAGGAAGGCGAAAAACCTCCAGGGCCTCTTCCAATGTGCCCTGGAGGAAAATTCCTTCCTGACCCCAAATATGGCGATCAGCTAAACCCTGAGCATATGGGCAAGATTCACCAGCCAGATCCCAGCAAAGAATTGTCTGTAGTAACTCAGATCCCACCCCATCTACCATCCCATCACAGGCCATTGGGCCTATTTACCATGAGTATTTAAAAATCAATTAATTGCCAAAATCATGTGTTGTTTCTGCCCTTACCTGCCTCCCTGCTGAAGCCCCAGAAAAGCCTCAAATCTTCTGAGATATGAAAGCAACAGTTGGAATACCAGAGATTTAATGTCCATAGAGACCTCAAGATAGATTCAGAAAAAAGTATTTAGCATGTTAGGGAGCAGTGGTACTTAGACAAACTTAGATTGAAAAATATGTTCACATTTGGTTTCAGCTTTTGGCTGTGATTAGGGCTGATTTTTATATTTTTCCAATTTATTTACCCAGTTTTTTATTGTATGTCATTGTAATGCATAAACACATTCAGATAGCCAAATTCAAATAAATAAATTATAAATTCTGACATACAAATATATGTTTTAATATTTTATGTCCTGAATTACTAAAATGCTGAGTACTCACAGCTTCCATAAGCCAATGGGAGTTGTGGAAGTTCAGCACTTCTGAAAATTAGGCCATATAATTTTGAAAATGCTTATTAATTACTCTGTAGGCCATATTAGTTCCTTTGGCATCAGTATAATCTATGTCCTTCAGAAAAAGTGAATTTTTTTCATGCTACTCTATGCTGGCTCCTAAGAGCAGTTATAGCTTATCATGTAAAGGCTTCTTTATTACTGGTCTCATTATTGACCTGTAGCATTGACCTTAATGAACTGTAGCATTTCCAAAGGAATGCTAGAATCCATATTGTAAATGTGGTTGACAGGCATACTCATAAGGGCCATGTGCTAACAATAGCTATGAAATTGTTGTTGAAATAATTAGCATGCTTGAACACAAAATCATGTTTCTAAACAAATTAATTTAGTTGGCTTTAATTTGTGTTTTTCCAGATCAGCCAAAGGCACTAGTCCAGATTATGGACAAATGCTGGTAGAATTTCAGTTTAAGAAATAAAACAACTTTCAATTATAAGAGCACACAGCTACCTTCAACTACATTTTGTACTGGTAGCTTTTCAATTTTGATTAAAAGATATTGCTTCTAGACTGAGACCTGCTATGCCAAGTTTTTCTGTTTGTGTTATAAACACTTGAAAATTATGGAAATACAGACACAATCTTAACTATGGGCTGTGAGAATGATGCTGCTATAGTAACTGATAAATTGTAAAAATACACTGTTTACATTTCCAGTTTGAATCATTTCAATTAGACCCCCTTCAAATCAGTACAGTTCTATGATCTGTAGTATCTTTTTCATATAAAGTCTTATTAAAAAATAGTGTCACTTTTCAACAGCTGCATTTGCTGTAATTTAGTGCAGTTAGATGCTTTCATGTCACATGGTTATAGCTAGGTAGATTAATAGGGAGTTCTATCTGGAAATTTCTTTCCTGTTATTGTTCTTCCCCAGCAGTTGATGGCTAAGTTAATTCTCTTTAGTTTTGTCATGCTCTAAAGCACACATTGCCAAGCTATGATAAGCTTTACAAGGGGAAAAAAGCCATGGTGTCCATCAAAGTCTTAAACTTGCATTTTAAACTTTGCCCTGACCTGATGTGCCATTCAAAAAGCTTCAAAAGATTATTTTTTTAAGAAAGGTTCGATATGTCCCGAGGCTATCGGTTTTGAGTTAAACTGGGTGAAGTAGAAATATTTTACTCATCAGCTTTGCAGTCACAGAGTTTGCCTCAGCTAGAACAAAACTGCTGAGGCATTTAGAGAAAATTAACCCCCCATCCTGGCAGCCAGATGTGACTGGTTTCTGATGAATGCACATGAGTGGGCTGAAAAATCAAGAGACTGTGAAATTCCTGTCAGGTCTGTACAGTGCAGAATGGGCTATTGACTGCTTTCTATATTTCCCTCCATCATTCTTCTTGAACACTGCCATTAATTTCCTCTCCTGCTCTGACTTTTTTCCCCCTTCTTCCTCCCTTTAGCTCTCTGTGCTGCAAAGCAGGATGCACAAAGCATTGGTGGAGTACTTCAAACAGCGCGGCCTCTATAGCCAGGCTGGGCTGGCGAAGTTCCAGGCAGCCTCTCATGAGAATGCTCAGAAAATATTAGCTGTGCAGGTAGGTGATTGCAGAGAAGTAGGAAAGATCATTCTGATCTAGATTGAAAAGCAAATGATGGGTAGTGTGATGAAGCATTAAAACCATATCCCATCAGAGTTTTATAAATTTTTAACCTCTTTAATAAACTGGAATTGCATGAAGGATGAATTCAGTAAGTTAGCACATATACCATGCATAGTTTAAAAAAAGAGAAAGATTAGAGTTATTTCTCACAAACCTTCGAAAAGATTATTATAAATACATTGGATATAAACATTTGAAAAATATAGAGGCATCAGTACTGCTGTTCAGCTGTTTTAGAAAATGTTATTGTGTACAGTTTTGCAGATCTTACTGCCATGGTAAACAACACTGTCATTTTCATTTTATTCATATATAATTTCTTAAGTATGAAACTGCTATTTAGCTGAAGTACCACACCTTCATTATTAGGTTATGTGATAACTTCACCTTTCTCCACTAATAAACAACAGGCCAGGGGGAGGGGAAGGGGTAAGGGCAGAAAGGAGGGCACGGGGTTTAACAGTGGTTTCCTCACTGGGATATAATGTTTAATATTTTATGAGTTTTATTTTTCAAGGCATATGTTTACATTTACTGGGGAAAATTGCTTTTATGTAACATAGTTTAAATGTTCTGTTCTTTTTATCTCATGCAGTGGTATGTTGTTAATATTTTTGTAAAGCCACTCTTTTCAGTCTTTTAATGGCCATAACCAGTGGGCATTTGAGAAATGTTTGTAAAAGACTTGAGTGAAAAATGTCTTCAGTCCCGTTTTTTGCAAAATAAATACAAAAATTATGTAGCTGCTAGATCTTTAATGCATCTTATTCTTATACATTTTAATTTCTATTTTCCGCTATAGAGTTTTGCTGTACAGTCCTAAGATTGCCATATTTGTATTAAACTTTAATATTCTGCAATTCCACTTCACAACTATTATTAGCATTATTTAAGGAAAAAACTAGCTTAAACAAAACTTTTAGAACTACTTTAAATTGCATCATCACTGTGATCCAGTCTCAAAACCTTGATTGAGGATTTTTTTAAACCCGTGGCTTTTGTTATATACATCCAAATGTGTTTCATGGTTGTTGAAGATTCAGAAAATCCAAATCATATTAACGGAAAAAAAGAAAAGGAAAAACTAATTGAAAAATAAAAATAGAATGAGATTTTCCACTCTTCTAGTGATTTGAAATGCTCTGTTAATTTTTATGGAGTATTTAGTCAGTATTCTCTTTTTTTTGGTCAAATATTATACGAGAATTGTGTGCTTATTAAGACAAATAAGCAGTGAATTATACATAAAATTTTACATTTAAAATTTGAAAAACTGGAAATGCTTCCTTTTGAATCTCACAACGGCATAGCTATGATGATGAGTCTTGATCTCTTTTGTATTCAACTCCCTAGCTGTGATGAAGAAAAGAGGTGATTAATATGCAGTCTAGAGCTCATGAATAATAACAACAGTTACGTAGAAGCCACAGGTGCCAGGTGGTTTCCTCACATATGAATCTTTAAGTTAGTCTAGTCTAATGTTATGTAGCATTTTAATGGCAGTGCTATGAACATAACCTGTGATTGAAGACTTATATCGATAACTAGTCTATATTGTAATGAATGAGCTGTCTGGAAATCCTTTGTTCTTGCATAAAATAAATTATTTCTATCATTCACATTGAGACTAAATTGTCTCTATAAATTCAGTTATCCTGAACAATTGAAATAGCTAGACATGGGCCTATACCCATCCTTCAGACACTAACCTCATCAACATTTGGGGAAGTTCAGGTCCAAATTTTGCAGCTCAGAACTATCTTTAAAAACAGCATTTTAGTTAGTGTTTCAGAAACACTGGAACAGTGTATTTTCTATGTTCTGATTACACCCATTCTGATTTGGATTCTGTTATTCAAATGCCCCTTCTATGTTCGTTACACAATTTTACCTGAAATGACTTTATGGTAGGGCTTGCCTACCTTGTGGGTTAATGCATTCTGTGGATGTGTGATTTCTAAAGCAGACTAACATGCTGCACATTGACTCTCCGACCTCTGCTTGAATGGAAGGGTCTAAAGAGAGGGACAAGTTGAAGATAAGGCCCAGGTTTCAGGCCTGCATGACAGAGACAATGGTGATGTTGTCCACAGTGACTTTGAAAAGAGGGAGAGGAGAGGATTTTAGGGGAAAGATAAAGAGCTCTGTTTTGCTCAGATTAAGCTTGAGTGGATGGCTGGATGTCAGTGATGAGATGTCAGAAAGACAGATTGAAATTTTAGTTTGGACAGAATGAGACAGGTAAGAGGTGGAGCGGTAGATCATATCATGATTGTTGAAGTCATATATGTGAATAAGATAACCCAGAGACAGTGTAGAGGGAGAAGAGCAAGGGCCCAATATAGAGCCCTGTGAGACTCCCCCTGAAAGACGGAGCACTGAAGAGGAAGATCCTCCAAATGACACACTGAAGGAGCACTTAAAGAGGTCGGAGGAGAACCAGGAGAGGATTGAGTCACAAAAGCCAAAGGCGGACAAGATTTCAAGAAGAAGACTGTGGTTGACAGTGTCATAAAAGAGCTGAGAATTCAAGTAGGATAAGAATGGAGTGTTTTGTGTATTTGTTCATGTGCTTATTGATCACGGTAGTGATCAATGGCTCCATGTCTAGTTGGCAGCCGGTGTCAAGTGGAGTGCCCCAGGGGTCGGTCCTGGGGCCGGTTTTGTTCAATATCTTCATAAATGATCTGGAGGATGGTGTGGATTGCACTCTCAGCAAATTTGCGGATGATACTAAACTGGGAGGAGTGGTAGATACGCTAGAGGGGAGGGATAGGATACAGAAGGACCTAGACAAATTGGAGGATTGGGCCAAAAGAAATCTGATGAGGTTCAATAAGGATAAGTGCAGGGTCCTGCACTTAGGATGGAAGAATCCAATGCACCGCTACAGACTAGGGACCGAATGGCTAGGCAGCAGTTCTGCAGAAAAGGACCTAGGGGTGACAGTGGACGAGAAGCTGGATATGAGTCAACAGTGTGCCCTTGTTGCCAAGAAGGCCAATGGCATTTTGGGATGTATAAGTAGGGGCATAGCGAGCAGATCGAGGGACGTGATCGTTCCCCTCTATTCGACACTGGTGAGGCCTCATCTGGAGTACTTTGTCCAGTTTTGGGCCCCACACTACAAGAAGGATGTGGATAAATTGGAGAGAGTCCAGCGAAGGGCAACAAAAATGATTAGGGGTCTAGAGCACATGACTTATGAGGAGAGGCTGAGGGAGCTGGGATTGTTTAGTCTGCAGAAGAGAAGAATGAGGGGGGATTTGATAGCTGCTTTCAACTACCTGAAAGGGGGTTCCAAAGAGGATGGCTCTAGACTGTTCTCAATGGTAGCAGATGACAGAACGAGGAGTAATGGTCTCAAGTTGCAATGGGGGAGGTTTAGATTGGATATTAGGAAAAACTTTTTCACTAAGAGGGTGGTGAAACACTGGAATGCGTTACCTAGGGAGGTGGTAGAATCTCCTTCCTTAGAGGTTTTTAAGGTCAGGCTTGATAAAGCCCTGGTTGGGATGATTTAGTTGGGGACTGGTCCTGCTTTGAGCAGGGGGTTGGACTAGATGACCTTCTGGGGTCCCTTCCAACCCTGATATTCTATGATTCTATGATTCTATGATTATGTCTGAGAAAATAAACATATGAGATTGGGTTGCTACTGTAGGAAATCTTGGGTACAGAGAGAGGCTTTACTCTTAATTCTGATTGCTGCAAAGTTGGTGATCAGTCTTATTTCATTTGGCAGTGTTCCATAATTCTCATTGTGGACAGGAAACTGCAGAACCCACCAAAGCGACCAGAGTCAAAGGCCATCTTTATGATACCATCCCCACAGATTACCTGCTGACCTTCCTTGGCCCTCATGGCACCGTACTTCATGCCCAGAACAGAGGGATCCTACATAATGGAAAAGAAAAATGCCTAAATTAACGATGAGTGGAAAAAATAGGTTTTCATAATTGTCTCACTTAAAATGTATAAGCCAAGAGGCCAAGTCCTAAAACGATTTACCAAGTGTAGAGCTTACTCTTGGGAATAATCACACCGAAATCAATGGGACTGTTCACGGTAATAAGCAGTATGCCTGGTAATAAGCATAATTGGTGAAGCACAGGCTGCTTGGTGTCTCTGGAGCATTTAATTCAAGCTGCCCATAAATCCCCCTTCCACCTGAGCACCTAAGGCCAGCTGGCCCAGCCTTAAAAGTGGCTGCTTTTTAAGTGGCGGAGTTTCATTGCAGACTTAAATTATGCGTGGACAGATAGGGCCAAGATTATGCTCAATAAAGCAGAGAGGGGGAGTCACCAGGGAGCCAGCTACCACTCACTGCTTCTCTGCCAAGCCCTAACATAGATTGCAGCGATGTGGGAGCTCCCCCAACATGCAATAGCTGGCAGCAGAACCAAGGCACTGTCCAACCAGTTGAGCATAACCAGAATACATTGCACTCCATGTAAACCTCCTCCCTGCCTCAGAAGCTGTGAAGAAGATGGTGTACCTGGAAGATCACTGAGCTGGTTCTATACTTGCTGGGCACTCCTCAAGAGCTAGGAGGATACGTCCAGTGCCTGTTCCCTTTTTGTCACCTCAGCAGCGTAAAAAGAGCAAAGTGGAGCAGAAAATCTGCACCATAACTTGGAATCAGTTTGTACAATTTATCAAACACATTGGATCTTTTCACGACAGACTTTTGTATAGTTATTATTTGTTATTAACTTGAGCTTGGCAGGTATGAGAGATTAGAAAGTATGCGCTAAGTAGAGAAAAGATAAGGGTCTAAGGGTAAAAAAGGCAACAACGCTAGTGGCATCCAAAGCACCAAAAATAATGTGAGTGTCCCCCATGAAGCCAGAATTTCTGGGACCACCACCTGATCAGGTATAAACACTTATATTTCTTTTTCCACTGGTTACATATTTTCTCTAACATGCTGCTAGAACCGGGAATAAAATGCACATTCAGAAAAGCTTTTGATTTTTATGCTTTTTACTAAACTAAATGTATAAGATCATGGAGGAAATCTACTTTTGTCCATATATTATATATGGGTGCTGTAACCCATTCTTTTTTTTCTAAAAGTAAAATATATATGCTACTTTACTTTGTATGGCCCCTTTTATTTCAGCCCTCAAAACGTTTTAAAATGTAGATTCCAATGCTAGCATTACCCATGTAGTCGCTTTGTGTTTTCATGTTTAAATTCTGCCTTTGAAATAGAAGGGATCCATTAAGTGCTCATACTCACAGTGATTATACTTGCAGTGGAAAACACAATTTAAAAATGTCAAATTTCAGTTGTGATGTTTAAAAAAAGGATTAAGGATTTCACTTTTATAATATAAGAATAAACATGCCTGAATGCAGATTTACAGTGGAGTACATTGCTGATGCATAAGTCATTGGCTCAAATAATTCATGCTGGCAATTTGGCCTCTTTACTTGTATTTTTGGAGAGAAGAGTATGGGAAACTTACTTCTTGGGCAAGGTTATCATGTCTTCTTACTATCTTCCCTCTTCCCACCTCTCTCTCGTTCAAAATCTCCCTTGGTACTCTCTGAGAGCACCCAATGGCAGAATTTGACAGATCAGAATTCAAGGGTGATCTAATTTAAACAGTGTTTTCCTTAAATTCTGGGGAGCTTTCAGATGTCTTTAATGTCTCTGAGGGAAGAATTTGTGTGGAACTAAGAGAAAGTTCTACATGTGAGGTCATACACTAAACTGACTTTTGATCCAAACATAATTGCATGGGAGTTAAAGCCCATAATATACAGTAGGAAAGGAATAATGGCTGTTATTGGAGCTTATGCCAATTTTTCTGAAAATCAAAGCTGTAGGGGGTTCTTCCTTGTCCAGGTTTGAGACAGGTTGGTGCAGTGATATGCAGGAAAACACACTGCTGTTATGTGTGCTATCCTTGTTCTATAGATCACCAGAGGATTTCAGTTTCCAGGAAACCTTGCACAAGCACTAAATACATTTTTCAATCAGTTACAGAATACAAAATATATCTTAAGAAAAGAATTCAGATTAAAAAGGTTAGCTGCGCACTCACACACAAGTGTACAAGGTATTTTTTTATTTCCAAAGGTATTTGCTGTACAACTGAAATTTTGCCTAGTAAGTTGCACAGTACTGTTGTGGAGTTTTGATTATTTGGTTCTTCAGTAGCTTGGGTATTCATCTACTTTAATCATGACAGTTATGAATGCTTTATGGCAATCTGGTGAATTACCTGAAATGGCAAGTGTTGGCTGAACTTTTGAAGCTGTATAGTGATGAGTGTATCTATATTTTAGCCCTGTAACTATAACTCAATCCTGACCTTTGTAGGTTTAGACCATCCTTTCTAGATGAAGTTTTTTGTTTGTTTTTTTCCAGCTATAGTCCCATTGCCAAAATTGTCTTTATGGCTAAATACTGGGAAAGAAAGTATCATTAGTGTCATCGTTGAAACTTTATATTGTTTGACAAATGGTTTCCTCTGATACTCAGACCACAGGACTGCCATTGAAAGAGTATGTAAAGATTGTGAGCCTGGCTCTCCACTGCCTTGCCCCTTGCATAGTCATTCGCAGTTGCGCAAAGTGGCTATAAAAGTCTACCATCAGTTCTCAGAGTTTGGAGAATTCTGATCTGATAGTATTTTACATTCACTTTGCTCAGCTTAAATGACTACATAAGGTGCAAGGCAGAAAAGGATCAGTCCCCTTTTGTTTCAGTTTGACTCCAATGTTCTTCCACTATTATGGCTTTTTCCAGTTGCACTAAACTTTATGAATTATCCTGGGGTCTTTTTAAAATCGCTTGGGCAGGATTATCAGATGATGCAATTCAACATAGCCCAGTCACTTCAGTGGAATTATACTAATTTACACCAGAGGACATCTATCCTATTATGCTCTTTGGGCCATATCCTCATCTGGGCCATTTGGCAGAGGTCAGCAAAGGAAAGAAATCCTCCCTTCCAAGGTTGCAGAGTGTCAGAAAAGTTGCTGCAGTCATCCTTGTGGCTCCTACATCCTGTAATGAGGAAATAGTCAGTGCATCTGCTTAGTCCTGTATGATCCTGGCATCCTGTTCAACTGTCCTCATACCCAAATGCAGTTCCTCTTAGGACAGGGCCATCTATAATCATGGACACTGGTGGCAGGGTCTGCCCTCCTATCTTCTGAAAACAATTCATTCATGGTTTGCTTCTTATTTGTCAGATGGTAGTCAGTTTGTTAAGGCCATCCTTTGTTCTCTAACTTATTTACACAGGTGTGTTATGGTGTCCCTCAGGGTTGATGATCTTCAAATTCTTTATGCTCACTCTTTTATTTTTCTCTGTTATGGGTTGAGTTATCACCATTTATGCTGATTACACTCAGTTGCAGTTTTTTGCCTGCTGATTTCACTTTAGCAGTCTTGCTGTTTCTGTCTTGTCTTGGAGACATATGGAGTTAGATGACAGACAACTTTTCTTAAGGGGACATTGCTACACACTTTTTAATTAGTTTTAAACTTTTTATTATTTACTTGTGATTATTTGTAGTAAACATTTAGAAGATTGAAGATAAATTTCACTGAGTACCAATTCTCCCATTATTCATTTGTAAACATTTTTTGTATGTTTAAAGTGGAATTGGGACAAGTAAGATGGCCCTTTTTGTTTCTGCTCATATGGGCTAGTGGCTTTTGACTTGAACAGTTTGTCAGATAAGGCAAGTGAATGTCCTTGCACCCCACCTGAATGGCCATGCTTCTGCCATTAAGATCCAAATTCTGTTTGTCTCCATTGGCTCAAGATGGTCCATCAGTTCTAGAGCACACTGAACATAATTAGAACTTTCCATTCCTCCCTGTAATGCTTGTCTTATACTTTTTATTTAGGGGTATTTTCATTTCACCTACCAGGAGGGCCACACTTACTTGGCCTTCCAGTTAATATGTTCTTCTAATTCGACATGGGGATCAGTAGGTAGGATGTCACTCCAGAAGTCTAAGACTTTTCCCCTTAAATGCTTATGTAATCTGGATCAGAATCCCTGGCTTTTTTCACAATCTGATCTCAAACTTGGTCCTTTAAATCAGCATACTGTTGAGTTTTCTGACTAGGTAGATCCAAATGATGACCATATCAAGTTCTCCCCAGGAACTGTGGATTCACTCCTTTCATGTTGGTGGCACAGTGGCAAGAGCAGCTGACCCTGGCATGGGTTCTCATAGATACTCATGTTTGATGATCTCTATGATGGAGGGGACTTCTGTGGGGAGAAAGGAGAGGCTAGTCTCAAAAAACACCTTTGATTTCCTTGACTCTCTGGTACATTCCTTCACTTCTCCTGGCATAGGGCAAAATTCTGATGTCAATACTCAGACAAATCTCCCATTAAAATATATGAGGTGACGTGCATATAGACATGTGTATAGCACTTGGTGTAAATGAGTTGCATTTAGGTTTTGATGCCTTTAGTGCCCCACCCTCATCAAGCAAAGTATCACTTTCTCTAAAGCACTGATGCCAGCCTCTTAGTAATTGTGCATGGCCTCCAGTGGCCTTGCTACTAATACTGTCTGCATGGGTAACCAACCCAGTATATCCTAAAAGACAACAATAGAAATATTGCAGGACCTGCTAACTTCTTATAAAGAGAGTTGCTTCAGTTGCCCAATCCAAGTGTTCAACCTCCTCCTTTACAGATGGTAGAGTTCTAGGTCCCTCTTTCCATAAGCAGCATAAGCCTCACTTTTTTTGTAAAGGTTCCAAAACATCTAGCTAGCCAGTCATTCTCAGCTTGGGAGGCTCTTCTTATTGAAGGTTAGACTAGGAGCCTTCTACTCTGGTTATCTCAGACACATAAGTAATCAATATTATTCAGCATATCCACATTTTTTCCCAGAATACCTCGCAAATTGGCCCACAAGAGAATGCATTCAAGCTCAACAGTATCCAAGAGTGATGATGCCAGAAATCCAATACCTCTCTGTCAAAAATACTATCTAGCCTGTGCCATGGTAATAAAAAGGGGAAACCCTTTTTATTATAAGTACTCCTTAGTAACCAAAAAGAGAGAAGAGTTGAGATCCATCCTGTCTCTTAGAGTCTTGGCCTAAGCACCAATGATACTGCCCATGCAAAAATGCTAAAAACTTTTTCATTGTAGGGAAGTATCATAGTAACTGTCAGACTAACCAAGTCGAGCTTTGGCAAGTACCACACAACAGTGCTCAATTCAAAAAATACTTTTTCCACTCAAGTTTAAATGAACAGTAACCAATGCTGCATGACCTTTACCTCCATTAGAAAACTAATCCCACTGCTCAACAAATAATTAATAATAATAATTTCCTCTGTATAGTGCTGGAGTTGAGAGTATGAGCTGCTGCAGGATATCAAGGATAGTTTCAGAGCAGGAAGAATATTTATCAGGGCTTTGCATACTATGGTAACAAATAAAGAAGGTCAGTTTGCTTCAGACTGAATCAGACCAAGCATTGGTCCTTTGTGTGTGATATTTTCAAACTTGTTGTGCATGACACTTTATGCTTTCACAAAGTGGCACAACAGGATCAGGAAATATCAATAATATAGCAACTGGCTCATACTTATATTTACCATAAGAACAATTGGTTCATTTCCCCAAACTATATCCAGGGCACATCCGTGCGCCATAGAAAAACAGCAAAGAAACCCACCACACATGGAATGCCAGTAATGAATAGGATTTGGGGGAGCGCAAACAATTATTTTATATACAAAAACAATTTAATTTCGTGAATATCAACATCACAATGGTTGATATATTGGTAAATGGATTTGTTGAACATTATGATTAATTTGGCATACATAAAATTATTTGTCATTTAATAATATATTAAATACACACAAAACACTGTGTTAAAAGAACATTATTAGGAAATGCCATAATTCAAGCTGTGCATGCAACCTCCTTTTGTATATGCAGTATGATACAGTCTTTAATTACATGGTCATATTTTATTGCATAGGACCCCTGCCTCATTCAGTGTAAAGAATGGACACTGTTCACTTAATGAGCAGCTATTCAATATTTTTTTTACCCCTTGTTCAACGTGTGGCCCGAAGCCTTATTTACTGCATATTGTTCAAACTTGCTCCGAAGACAATTATTAATTCCTTCATGGGCTTTTCTATGGTTCTCATCATTACATTATCCATATGCTTCAGAAATATTAATACATTTATATTCACAAAACCCTTGTGAGGTGGTGGGCTATTTTTATTCCCATGTTACAGATGGGGAGCTGAGGAACAGAGAGATTATAGTCTAAAGTATCTACTAATTTTGGGTGCCCACTTTGAGAAAACTAGGATCTGATTTTTCAAAATACTTAGCATTAAATAGCACTTTATCTGTTCAAAGCACAGCTCCTATTGACTTCAGTTGCAGTTGTGAGTGCTCAGTACTGCTGGAAATCAGATCCCAGTGTTTCAAGTTGGGCACCCAGAAAATGAGGAACACACAGTTAGTGACCACTTGTGAAAAGTTTGGTTTAAATGACTTGCCTAGCATCATATAGGAACTCCGAGGTGTAAGGAGGGATAGAATCCAATTCTCCAGGCCAATATTCGACTGCTTTAACTATGAGACCATCCTTTCTCTTCCTGCAGTTCCCTGCCTCATTTACTTCACACCTTCCAATTTCTGCAACAAATGAAGCAGGGGTCCTACAGACAAGTCTCCTTCACTGCATAACTCAGAGCAAGTCCATTCTGTGCACTGAATGAAGCAGGGATCCTGTGAAAAAGTAGCAAAGATTCCTGTGGCACCTTATAGACCAACAGACATATTGGAGCATAAGCTTTCGTGGGTGAATACCCACTTTGTCGGATGCATGTAGTGTAAATGCATTTGACGAAGTGGGTATTCACCCACAAAAGCTTATGCTCCAATATGTCTGTTAGGGTATGTTTACACTACGGAATAAGGTCGAATTTATAGAAGTTGGTTTTTTAGAAATCGGTTTTATATATTCGAGTGTGTGTGTCCCCACAGAAGTGCATTAAGTGCATTAACTCGGCGGAGTGCTTCCACAGTACCGAGGCTAGAGTCGACTTCCAGAGCGTTGCACTGTGGGTAGCTATCCCACAGTTCCCGCAGTCTCCGCTGCCCATTGGAATTCTGGGTTGAGATCCCAATGCCTGATGGGGCTGAAACATTGTCGCGGGTGGTTCTGGGTACATATCGTCAGTCCCCCCTTCCCTCCCTCCCTCCCTCCGTGAAAGCAAGGGCAGACAATCGTTTCGCGCCTTTTTTCCTGAGTTACCTGTGCGGACGCCATACCACCGCAAGCATGATCAGGACATGGACACAGATTTCTCTGAAAGCATGGGCCCTGCCAATGCATGCATCATGGTGCTAATGGGGCAGGTTCATGCTGTGGAACGCCGATTCTGGGCTCGGGAAACAAGCACAGACTGGTGGGACCGCATAGTGTTGCAGGTCTGGGACGATTCCCAGTGGCTGCGAAACTTTCGCATGCGTAAGGGCACTTTCATGGAACTTTGTGACTTGCTTTCCCCTGCCCTGAAGCGCATGAATACCAAGATGAGAGCAGCCCTCACAGTTGAGAAGCGAGTGGCGATAGCCCTGTGGAAGCTTGCAACGCCAGACAGCTACCGGTCAGTTGGGAATCAATTTGGAGTGGGCAAATCTACTGTGGGGGCTGCTGTGATGCAAGTAGCCCACGCAATCAAAGATCTGCTGATATCAAGGGTAGTGACCCTGGGAAATGTGCAGGTCATAGTGGATGGCTTTGCTGCAATGGGATTCCCTAACTGTGGTGGGGCCATAGACGGAACCCATATCCCTATCTTGGCACCGGAGCACCAAGCCGGCGAGTACATAAACCGCAAGGGGTACTTTTCAATAGTGCTGCAAGCTCTGGTGGATCACAAGGGACGTTTCACCAACATCAACGTGGGATGGCCGGGAAAGGTACATGACGCTCGCATCTTCAGGAACTCTGGTCTGTTTCAAAAGCTTCAAGAAGGGACTTTATTCCCAGACCAGAAAATAACTGTTGGTGATGTTGAAATGCCTATATGTGTCCTTGGGGACCCAGCCTACCCCTTAATGCCATGGCTCATGAAGCCGTACACAGGCAGCCTGGACAGCAGTCAGGAGCTGTTCAACTACAGGCTGAGCAAGTGCAGAATGGTGGTAGAATGGGCATTTGGACGTTTAAAGGCGCGCTGGCGCAGTTTACTGACTCGCTTAGACCTCAGCGAAACCAATATTCCCACTGTTATTACTGCTTGCTGTGTGCTCCACAATATCTGTGAGAGTAAGGGGGAGACGTTTATGGCGGGGTGGGAGGTTGAGGCAAATCGCCTGGCTGCTGGTTACGCGCAGCCAGACACCAGGGTGGTTAGAAGAGCACAGGAGGGTGCGGTACGCATCAGAGAGGCTTTGAAAACCAGTTTCATGACTGGCCAGGCTACGGTGTGAAAGTTCTGTTTGTTTCTCCTTGATGAAACCCCCCGCCCCTTGGTTCACTCTACTTCCCTGTAAGCTAACCACCCTCCCCTCCTCCCTTTGATCACCGCTTGCAGAGGCAATAAAGTCATTGTTGCTTCACATTCATGCATTCTTTATTCATTCATCACACAAATAGGGGGATGACTACCAAGGTAGCCCAGGAGGGGTGGTGGAGGAGGGAAGGAAAATGCCACACAGCACTTTAAAAGTTTACAACTTTAAAATTTATTGAATGACAGCCTTCTTTTTTTGGGGCAATCCTCTGTGGTGGAGTGGCTGGTTGGCCGGTGGCCCCCCCACCGCGTTCTTGGGCGTCTGGGTGTGGAGGCTATGGAACTTGGGGACACTGGAACTGGAACTTGGTTACACAGGGGCTGTAGTGGCAGTCTGTGCTCCAGCTGCCTTTGCTGCAGCTCAACCATACACTGGAGCATACTGGTTTGGTCCTCCAGCAGCCTCAGCATTGAATCCTGCCTCCTCTCATCACGCTGCCGCCACATTCGAGCTTCAGCCCTCTCTTCACTCCCCACTTACTCTCTTCAGCCCACCACCTCTCCTCCTGGTCATTTTGTGCTTTCCTGCAGTCTGACATTATTTGCCTCCACGCATTCGTCTGTGCTCTGTCAGTGTGGGAGGACAGCATGAGCTCGGAGAACATTTCATCTCGAGTGCGTTTTTTTTTCTTTCTAATTTTCACTAGCCTCTGGGAAGGAGAAGATCCTGTGATCATTGAAACACATGCAGCTGGTGGAGAAAAGAAAAGGGACAGCGGTATTTAAAAAGACACATTTTATAAAACACTGGCTACACTCTTTCAGGGTAAACCTTGCTGTTAACATTACATACATAGCACATGTGCTTTCGTTACAAGGTCGCATTTTGCCTCCCCCCACCGCGTGGCTACCCCCTCAACCCTCCCCCCTCCCTGTGGCTAACAGCGGGGAACATTTCTGTTCAGCCGCAGGCAAACAGCCCAGCAGGAATGGGCTCCTCTGAGTGTCCCCTGAAGAAAAGCACCCTATTTCAACCAGGTGACCATGAATGATATCTCACTCTCCTGAGGATAACACAGAGAGATAAAGAACGGATGTTGCTTGAACGCCAGCAAACATACACTGCCATGCTTTGTTGTACAATGATTCCCGAGTACGTGTTACTGGCCTGGAGTGGTAAAGTGTCCTACCATGAAGGACGCAATAAGTCTGCCCTCCCCAGAAACCTTTTGCAAAGGCTTTGGGAGTATATCCAGGAGAGCCGCGAATGCCAGGGCAAAGTAATCCTTTCACATGCTTGCTTTTAAACCATGTATAGTATTTTAAAAGGTACACTCACCGGAGGTCCCTTCTCCGCCTGCTGGGTCCAGGAGGCAGCCTTGGGTGGGTTCAGGGAGTACTGGCTCCAGGTCCAGGGTGAGAAACAGTTCCTGGCTGTCGGGAAAACCAGTTTCTCTGCTTGCTTGCTGTGAGCTATCTACAACCTCATCATCATCATCATCTTCTTCGTCCCCAAAACCTGCTTCCGTATTGCCTCCATCTCCATTGAAGGAGTCAAACAACACGGCTGGGGTAGTGGTGGCTGAACCCCCTAAAATGGCATGCAGCTCATCATAGAAGCGGCATGTTTGGGGCTCTGACCCGGAGCGGCCGTTCGCCTCTCTGGTTTTCTGGTAGGCTTGCCTCAGCTCCTTCAGTTTCACGCGGCACTGCTTCGGGTCCCTGTTATAGCCTCTGTCCTTCATGCCCTGGGAGATTTTGACAAAGGTTTTGGCATTTCGAAAACTGGAACGGAGTTCTGATAGCACGGATTCCTCTCCCCATACAGCGATCAGATCCCGTACCTCCCGTTTGGTCCATGCTGGAGCTCTTTTGCGATTCTGAGACTCCATCATGGTCACCTCTGCTGATGAGCTCTGCATGGTCACCTGCAGCTTGCCACGCTGGCCAAACAGGAAATGAGATTCAAAAGTTCGCGGTTCTTTTCCTGTCTACCTGGCCAGTGCATCTGAGTTGAGAGTGCTGTCCAGAGCGGTCAAAATGGAGCACTCTGGGATAGCTCCCGGAGGCCAATACCGTCGAATTGTGTCCACAGTACCCCAAATTCGACCCGGCAAGGCCGATTTAAGCGCTAATCCACTTGTCAGGGGTGGAGTAAGGAAATCGATTTTAAGAGCCCTTTAAGTCGAAATAAAGGGCTTCATCGTGTGGACGGGTGCAGGTTTACATCGATTTAATGCTGCTAAATTCGACCTAAAGTCCTAGTGTAGACCAGGGCTAAGTCTATAAGGTGCCACAGGACTCTTTGCTGCTTTTACAGATCCAGACTAACACGGCTACCCCTCTGATATGTGAAAAATTAGTATGTGATCATGTAATTAAAGATGGTATCATAAAGCATGTGCACAGGAGATTGAACTGCGAGTCCTGGCTCAAGCAGCTGGCAACTTTGGAGCCATTAGCTGAGCTGGGAGCCAGGTGCCTCAAAGACTTGAGAGCCCCCAGGGATTCCTGGCTTCAGGGGAGGCAGCTTGGAAGCCCTGAGAGTCCTGGCTTCCAGGTTCCCTGCTGTCCAACTGTGAGACTGGGAGCCTTGGGAAACCAGATCTAGCCAGGGATGCTGAAGAGCCAGGCAGGTTAGCTGGCGGGAAACTAGGCAGGCAAGTTTAGAAACCTGTCTGGCAGGGAGGATTCCATTGGAATCTTACCTATGTTCCAGCAGAAAGTCATTCAAATTGACACGTTTCTGCAAAACATTTTGCTTCCGAGTCAACGAATTGTCATTTTCTTATGGAAAAATACTCCATCAGGAAATTTATGACCAATTCTACTTCTTATTCATTCTCTCCTCCAGTGCTGCTGCCCCTGTGCTTCAGAGTTATTCAGTTATTTTAACAGACTTACTGGTACGTGGAACAACAGAGGGGAAAACATACAATTACAAATAAAATTCCTTAAAATAACTTGGTATATCCTGTGAAATTTGTAAATTTTTTGCAGGGATGTATCATAGTTTCCCACCAGGTCCATTATTTTTTTCACCCATAATCATTCCCCAGTATGGAGCAAAATAGCTAAATACTGGGAAAGTCATCATTTTGGCACTATTTTCTTTGGAAAATAACAAGAAATGTAAGTTTAGATATTTCTGTGAATTCTCCAGTTATGTTAACATACACTCATACAGCCATAAAGCGGTTAATAGCCTCCCAAATAAGTCTCTCAAATAGCTCTAGCTGATACAAAATGTTGCTTTTAGGATGCTTTTGTCCTCTAATGACTATGTATACATATCTGGGTGTGTATGTTTAGAGAGAGGGGCTGAGAATGCAATATTCAAATTCAAATGAGGTTTTAGCTAGAATACGGGGTTCAAGTGTGAGGCTGAATCAGAAGTAGTGTTTGGATTGGATGTGATGGTATTGCAATCTCATGAGCTGCTCTTGTGAGATTTGGGCCGAAAGTGCAGAAGTTGTACGAGATCATTTGAATCACAAGATTTCTATAATCTTGAATAGGTGGAATATGGAGAGTTTTCATATTTATTGGTTTAGTTAAAGAAATCAGTGGTAATTTTGCATGAGCAAAGAACTCAACAATGAGCCAAAGAAAGGGGTGATTATTTAGCCACTATACATCAGCAAAAGAATCAAAGAATATTTTCTAGATTTGCCTTCACTGCAATAGATGCCTCCATTTTATAATTGAGAAAAATTAGAAATGTGGTGTTTCAGGAGGACATGGTTAGGGGTGGAATATTATGAAGTCATTGCCGTAAAATCAAATACTAATTGTGATGTTACAAGTTAAAAGTAGGAATTTAAAATCAATTTAGCTCGTGCAGTGAGTAATGAATTAGGGAGATATGATTATGAAATTTTATACTGATGATTTAACCTTGCAGCAGCACCTTGGGCTATCTGGGGTTGAATTACCTTCTTCTACCCATTTGTAGCATACATCATGCTGTATCACAGGTTTAAAGATGAAGTGTTATATGCTGAAAGCTTCTTTTTGGCAGCTCCTCTGTTTTTGTCATTATCCGAATTAATTATGGATCTCCAGTAAACATGTTGATATCTCATAGATTATAAACTCATCTATTGAACTCTTAACCATGGTTGAAAAGCAGATTATCTTATTTAAAGACAGTGGTTTAAAAATTTAGACATTTAATTTAATTATCTTTTCCCAGAAGTATATAAAGAAATCAGAACCCTAGGGTGAATAACATTATAGTTGTATAAGAAAACTTACAATAACATTTTTGCCTCAAACTCAATAATTTTAGTTATAATCACTAACTATGTTTTTGTTTTACAGAACCAGTATGATTTGGAAAAAGAATAAAATTGCTTTTAAAGTACAAAAATAATTATGAACCACTTGAAACGTAATGTCTGTGTTTTATTTCTCATCAGAATTCATTAGTGTGTAACATCAATAATTTAGCCCATCATTTGCCAACACTGACTTGGCTCAGTAGTTCAATCATGTAACCCTGTAAACTCACTTTCCATTAAAATGAATGTTGCTGACAAAGGATAACTAAAGAGATACTTCATTTATTAACTAAAGAGATACTTCATTTATCAACATTTTTAAATTAGGAGTTTGGGACCACAGATGCTTAGCTGGATAAATTATTCAATGGAATTTTTACATTAGGCCTAAAGACTTCTGTAGAATTAAATACAATGTTATCTGAAATTATAGCTGTCTTTCATTTACGTAACATGTAATTCATAGCATTCTATTCCAGAAGCCAACAGAGCCACCTGCAGAGAATCAAATGACCTACCAGAATGCAAACTTGACTGTCTTACTCAGAATTATAACATGTAATAGTTACCCTGTATCCTGATTGACTCAACGAAGCATTTCCCATAGAAAACTAATAACTTCTTACTACAAACATTCTAATCTCCTAAAGTCACAAAATATCAATTTGAGACATTAGATATGTTTAAACTATTTTATGGTGAGTCATTTCCCCAAATACAGCCTTTAAGACATTCGGATTCCACATCTATTGTCTTAGTCCCTTGCCTTTTCAATGTTTGAACCTCAATCAGCTACCTGTCCTATTTTAACAGGACACCAGTTGCATTTTCTAAACTTCTGACCTACATCTTGCTGATAGGCTGACACATCACAACTTGGACATAAGCATTTATTGTGTTTTTGAAATATATAGACTTCTACCGCACCTTGGGACAAAGTTAGAAATCAGTCAAAGTTCCTGCTTTATTATGTCCTCTCTGACTAGGTCGATCTGAGAAGATAAGACTCTCTGGGAAACCTGAACCTTTTTGGAGGAGAAACTAATGTACTATTCAGGACTAACACAAAACAACTGCCATCTGGCTTCCCCCTTTGGTATTGTACACTCCTAATGATCCCAGTCCTGTGCAGGAACCAGAAATCAGGGCTTAAGCAGCCAGGAAACAAGGCTTTTACTTAATGATTTCAATATAAACTACTATATTACCACCCTTCCACTTTAAATTCTTCCCCTTCTATGTGGAGGATTACTTTTGTCTGACAAGATACGGTACTGTCTCCCCAAAGGAGCTTCCTTATCTCTCCCCTTCTTTGGGCTTTGCTTTGATAGCATTCTCAGGCCAAGAACCAGACCCTTTCTGGGCCCTGTTATAAGTAAATTGTCTAATAACCTCGTAGCATTAGTACATTCTGCTCCCTCTGGCAGGCTTAGGAGTGAAGGACCAAGATCAGAACTCTTCTTTATATCTTTCACCAAAAGTGATGTTTTTCGAAAATGAGTGGGACATTTTTGCTAAGTCAGAGCACTATGGGAGTTGAATGTAAATGTGCAGGTCTGAAGAGAAAGATTATGATTGAGATTGGAAAGAAACTAAATGCTGTTGTATAATTAAGAAGATCAAGGAGATTTGTGAGAGGAAAATGCCAGTGTAAAGTATTGTTGTTTCTCTTTTTATCTTGTGGTTTGTGGGGATTATCCCTCAGCGAACTACTCAGACCTCATGAAGAACTTTGACGATCAGTATAGAAACTATTCTTCTTCAATATAAGCTTGTATATATCTTCTCTTGTTCTTTGGAATTGAAGTCAGTTGCATGAATATGGAACCTGTAGCTCCAATTTTGACTCTGTGTCAGTTGTTAGCACTTTTATCTTAAATGGGCCAAAAAGCTGAGGGTTGAAGTCTTCCACTAGGATATTTATTTCTTGCATCTTAAAATTCCATTTACTACTAAGCAATTCCGTACATTGTCTCCTAAAAATAAAATTAGTTTTTCTTTCAGTCCCCCCTCAAAATTTTGATAGGCCACTGCAGCTTCACTGTTTTTCTTTGACGTCACAGCTACCATAGAACTTCATGGTGATTGCCCATATTGGCGCCAATAAATCCCATTTTACTACTCTTTGGCACAGATTTTCAAAGCTCCTCTTTATCATGTTGTATCAGAATATTAAAACAATAAAGAGAAATTTTAAAACCCTGCCAACTAGTGAAAAGATTATTTATTTTGTGATAGTGTAACACCAACAGACCCCAGTCATTGGCGGATGGGATCAAACCTAGGACCTCTGAAGTTTAGTGCATGAGCCTCTACTGCATGAGCTAAAAGCCATATTCCCCTTAGCTAAGGTAATAGAGCAAACTTATTAATCTCTCTGTCTAAGTGGTGTCAGTGCCACTAGGTAGGACAGAACACCACACCCAGAAGGTTTGTGGGTTACATACTTCCCCGAGCTGAGGAAGCTCAACCCAAGCTTCAGAGACTTCCCAGTTGATATCCCGGATGAGCCCCGACTTGTAACGCCGACAGACCTTGGTCATCGGTGGGCGGGATCAAACCTGGGACCTCTGAAGCTTAGTGCATGAGCCTCTACTGCATGAGCTAAAAGCTTTTAGCTAAGGTGGTGGAGCAGACTCATTAATCTCTCTCTCTAAATGCCACTAGATGGGATGGAACACCACACTCTGGAGGTATGTGGGTTACAATAGCATCTCACACCAACCATCAGGAAGCAGGAGTGCTATGTGTTTAATTGCCAAAGTAGAGGCCTGATCCTGTTCCCATTGAAATCACTGGTAAAACTACCATTGACTTCACTGGTTGCAAGATTAGGCCCCAGGACTGCTCCTCGGGACAATCAGAGGGACAGAAAGGCCTGATCCAGTAAACTCTCACGTTCTTTCTTTGGTCTGGAGCCAGGTAGCATAGTTTTTCCAATACACTTTTGTTGAGAACATAGGAATTTCCATAGTGTATCAGAGAATGTGGTTCACCTGGTCCAGTATCCTATCGCTGACAGTGCCAGCATCAAATGTTTTAGGAGACGGTGCAAGAAATCCTTCAATAGGCAGACTAGAAATAATCTGCCC
Source organism: Natator depressus (assembly GCF_965152275.1). Lineage (NCBI taxonomy): Eukaryota > Metazoa > Chordata > Testudines > Cheloniidae > Natator > Natator depressus. Next base: position 74,026,237 of record NC_134235.1, read on the forward strand.
TCCCTCCCATGAAAGCTCATTCCTAATCCCTAATAGTTAAAGATTGTCTTAACCTCTTAAGTATAAAATGTTGTATGCCTTCTAAAGTATTTGTTAGCATTAATTATTATAATTCTGGATATTCATGTTATCCATATAAATGTCCACTCCTTTTTTCAATCTTATTAAATTCTTGGCCTCAATGACATCCTGGGGCACTGAGTTGCTCTGTCTAATAACACATTGTGTAACAAAGATGATTGTCAACAGAAAAGGTCAGATGATACTCTGTCTTGTCTGAGGTTGTAATATTTAATTTATCAGACATTAATAATAATTAACAAAGCTCTAAACTGCGCATTCTAGGCTCTGACAGGTCAAAATATTTCTCCACATTTATTTTTTTCTTGTCAATCTCATTTTAAACCTGATTCTAGCTCTTTAACTGCGGGCCACATAACCATGTGGGGGCATGTGCGCTATCTCAATGGAAGTTCCTGGGGTAGAAGTGGACCACAGTGTCACATTGGGAGTATTCTAGAGTGCAGAGAGAGCAAAGCCTTTGAACTGGTATAGTATACATTTCACCCTCTGTGGGGCTACTCCTCTGATGTGGGAAGAGTGGGGCAGGCTACTGATACGGCTAACATCATTTGCCATTCATGACCATCCAACCCTCCTTCTTCTCCCTACTCCCCTCAGTCCAATTGTTTACAAAGGCAATCGAAGATAGGTCTGTTCTCTTTCAAAAAGTTGAGGATTGAGTTGGTTCATTTGAATATAAAAATAGTTGTCAAAAATAGATTGGCCCTTGAGATTAGCGAAATATTTCTGAGGAAAATGTTCACAAATCCCCACTGTGGAGAGATGATGCAGGCTACTGTTTTTACTAAAGTGTCACTAGCATTGCAGTACCTTTTTCTCCACTTTCACGTGTCGCAAAGGTGAACTGACAATTCTGCAATGTTTTGCTTCTGGAATCAAACAATCGCTCCCTCAGATAGAAGAGGTGGTTCTTGTATATAACACATTGGAACGGTGCATTATCTCACATTAGCTGTTGACCGTACATAGTTCTGTGGCTCAGTCTGTGACAGTGCAGATAGCTTTCTCACCCTGCTAAGTATGATGCTGACCAATCTCACTAAAGATTTTCCCACTCTTTTGGGCTCCCTTCAATGTCTCCCCAGCTTGATATCTGCCTCACCCACATCAACATGCAGAAAATTTACCATATCTGGCTGCCGTTTGTCTCTTAACCATAGAAGGTTACAAAAATAGAATACACCTTAACGATATCTCTTACAATAGCACTTTCCCATGAAGGTGCTAAGCAATTTTTACTGTTGTCATTGAGAAAAACTTCCACTACCTTCCAAAAAAACCAAACAAACAAACAAAAAAGGCAGCATCTGAAACTGAAGTGATTTCTGGGGCTCTCTCAGCTTCCATTAGTTGAGAAAGAAGCTCATCTGTATGTGTGGGCAAAGGCCCTCTCAAAGCAACAGCTTTGGTGTCTCTGGGGCTATGAAATCAATCTGTCGAGCTCATGCAAAGGAGAAAGGCTCTCCTTGAGGCAGCCTCAGACATGCAGGAAGAGAGATTTCAAGACTTCCACCATGTAAGGGATCTCAGCGGGCCCCCTTTGTTCCCTGCTAGACCCTCACCTAAGAAGTGCTTGAGTGGATTAAAGAGTCTTTTCTAGCTGTTAAATCTTATCAGGAGTCTAACCTTTCCTCTCAGGGTTACCAAAAAGGCTTTCAGTGGCTCCCTAGAATTTTACTTTCATGCTGCTTCCATTGTTTCTAGAGATCTATTTGTGTCAAATGCAAATATTTTCCCTTTCAAGTTTTAACAATTGTAGAGTCAGCTACAGAGGAAGAGAGGTGTCCTCTCATTTGGAATCTGAGCCATGTACTCGTCCCATTAGGAAGGTCTGTTAAGGTTTGGAGTATGTGTTTTGCAGAATTCCCTTCTAGTCCAAGAAGTCATATAGAACACCTGCACTTCTCATGGCACCAGACAGGGTTTATTGCTAAATGTACTCTGGGACTTAAATATGCACTTAGTAGACTTAGGGTTTAGCTATTTGCTGACTGTTGAAGTCACAACAAGGAAAAGTTTTCTGTTTCTCCTAAAAAAAAAAAATTGTTTTTAAAATAGCTTATCCCTGGTTTCTTAGGGAGTGAATAACTTGAACAATATTGCCCAGGACTCTCTCATGTTTTGTGTTTACATCCTCAGCTTCTCTCTAAACACTAAACATTGTGAATTTGGCCATGGTAGAGGATATCTCATTCCATTTCCTCTTTCCTTCAGAGGGAATACATTTTGGGGGAAACACCTTGTATTTGACCCTCTCTGACTTGTCAGACGGTGAGTTTATCTCCCCATGTCAGCTTCCCAGATGTCACCTGGCATTCCCTGTGCTCTTTCACTAGGCACAATCAGCTCAATGTATAAGCATCTGTGAAGACAGCCACTGACCACATGGTGATTAGAGCATAATGTAAATGCGGGGATGCTGGTTAAGAGATTAGAAGTTCACCTTTCCCTTTCTTACCTCTTCATCCACTCCAAGTCCTCTTTTCTAGTTCATTCTCAAGTCTCTCCTTAGAGTGTTTACACATAAGTGTTGAGGGCAGGAGAGAATGGAGGGACCCAGGCATAGACATGATGAGGATAAAAGGTGGGTTGGAATATTGTGTTGGAGATAAGCAACGGGAACATGGAGAGATGGAAACGGATAGCACTAAGGATCAGAAGGAGGAAAGCAGGGAGTGTAGACTGGCTGATAGAAAGGTACAAAAACAATTGGTGGTATTAAAACAGGTAAATTCGAACCCATAGCAGGAGACCAGTGGTTCCCAAGCTTGTTCCGCCCCTTGTGCAGGGAAAGCCCCTGGCGAGCTGGGCAGGTTTGTCTACCTGCCGCGTCCGCAGGTTTGGCCGATCGCGGCTCCCAGTGGCTGCAGTTTGCTGCTCCAGGCCAATGGGAGCTGCTGGAAGCAGCAGCCAGTATGTCCCTCGGCCTGCGCCGCTTCCAACAGCTCCCTTTGGCCTGGAGCAGTGAACTGCAGCCACTGGGAGCCGCAATTGGCCAAACCTGCAGACGCGGCAGGTAAACAAACCGGCCCGGCCCGCCAGGGGCTTTCCCTGCACAAGCGGCGGAACAAGTTTGGGAACCATTGCAGTAGAGAATCAGTAGGATGTAGTTAGAGCAAATTGATATCCTGGAGTGCCAGTTGATGGAGTAACGGTGAGCTAGTGTTTTCCAGATAGCTTGTTACTGATTCTGGTGGAGATGGTGGGGTAGGAGAAGAAAGATGGGCCTTCATTTCTCTCACCACCTCTATGGTTGGCTATTGTGGCTGCCTTTGCATTTTCCATTATGATCTTTATATTCTGTATGTATGAATTCCTATTCATATATTATTTGTGTATGTTTTTTCTAGTTATTTTGTAGATTCGTTATGATTTCTGTATATATTTCAGTTATTATTTTGTATGTAGTATAGTTGAAAAGTGTGTTAGGCAATATTGGCACATTAAAGTTTGCAGCTGTGTAAGGAATTGTTATTGTTATTTTGAGAAATCATTTTCCAAGTGACTTTACAAATGTACCACTAAAGAGAACTGATTTGTATAAAATTTGAATCCTGATTGGGTGTTTATCACATACTTAGCCACAAGGGAAAGAAATCCTCCATAAACAATATATTGGAATACTCTGAGTTTGAATATTGATAGGACTAAAGCCTTTTGCAAATCTCTAACACTGTAGCCTTTGGGGATAAGTCTGAGGGGCAATCACTCTCTAAGTAATGTTTGGCCAAATGGATAGTATAGTATAATGTGTCACAATGTTTTACCAGGCAAATTCAGCAAGAATTACTGCTTTGTGCCTTTGTCAGTTACTGATAGAAGATATCTGTGAAGCATCCACTTCAATCTCTAGCTATATTTTCTAAAATCCCTCTATTTTAAGAAGCTTTGGCTAGGGAACGTTCCATTCTGGTTAGCTTTTCTTCAGTCTTTCCTCCAGCAAACAAGTACTTGCAAGCTTCCAAGAGTGGAAATAGTATAGAAGAGACTTCCATTCGTGAGAGAACCAAGTTACTCACCTTTTAACAAAAGTTCTCTAATTTTTTTTTTTTGACATATCTGCATTTTCTTCCTTTTTTTGTTCTTGAAATATGTTACATGGAGTGGTTCAGGAGTTGAGAGCCGGGAAGGATTGTTACATTCGTATAAGACTCAGAGCCTGATTTTCCTGGTTTACATCAGCTTAACTCCATTGACTTCAGCAGAGTTGCATCTGATTTACATTTCTGTGAAAGCAGAATCGTGCTTTCAGCGTTAGCGCTGAACCACACAGAATGACACACATTCTCAGTCTTTATTTCTAATACTAGAGTGCTCCTACAATTGAATGCCATGTCAGAGCGAGGAGGCAAATTAAAGATGAGCAACTTTTGTTTTGTTTTTACAGTAAAAATATTTTTTATTTCTAAACAGAAATAAGGAAAACTATTGAACTGACACACTAAAAGAAGATGTAAATGTCTCAGAAACTGCATTTTTATGGCACATTTTATAAACACTATAAAATGCAGCATGTTACCAAGTAAGCTGAACTTTCTGAGCAAGGGGAAAGGACGTTTTCCCTTAACCCCATATGTCAAAAACACATATGCTAAAGTTGAGAAATGGTTCCTGGAATAAAAGAATACATTTCCTCAATAGCAAATATGTTAAGAGCCAAATCCTTATCCCATTAGGTTTGATTCTTAAATTTGTTTTACATGAATAACTCCATTGACTTAAATTATCCTTGATTTTACACTGTGTGAAATCAGAATCACATCCTTTGCCTTTGACTTCTGTGGGGACAGAAGCATATGGCCCCAAGTCTCTATCAGGCACTGCACAGGATCCTAAATCTATACCTAAGCCTGGGCCCCAAATAGACAAATCAATATCTTTTTGTCGCTGAGCCAGCATGGAAAATTGTATTTTAAAACAATGTATTCTAAGTGTTTTATTAAATCTATTTTGAAATCAAGTGAGTGTGGTTAATAAACTATCACTTGATAATGAGTTTCCCCACTTACAAGTGTGAGATATTAAATGTCATTCTTAGCAACATTTACATATATGTTAATTCTAGCTCCATATCCATATTAACAGCAATACAGCACATACACATAAAAGCCATTGACGCTACAGACAACATTTTTCAAAGGAGATATTATTCTTTCAGAGTAGCAGCCGTGTTAGTCTATATCCGCAAAAAGAAAAGGAGTACTTGTGGCACCTTAGAGACTAACACATTTATTTGCGCATAAGCATGCATCCAATGAAGTGAGCTGTAGCTCACGAAAGCTTGTGCTCAAATAAATGTCTTAGTCTCTAAGGTGCCACAAGTCCTCCTTTTCATATTATGTTCTGTTACACACAGTCATATATTCTATAATAGGCATACATGTTCTAATAACAATCAGTGTGTATTTTTCGGCCCTACATGTCTAGAGACTTCTAATCACCTTAACAACACTGAATACAAAAAAGGTACAAATTAAAGCTTTGATTTTGCATCACTTTCTCATATTGAGTAGTGCTTATTCACTCATGCCCCCTATTCAGCAGTCCATCCCTATTCAACAAAACACTTAAGCACATGCTTAATTTTAAACGTGCTTATGTGCTTTATTAAACAGGCATGGGACATAAGCTTGTATTTAAATGCTGTACTGAGCTGGGGCCTCAAAGTGTACCATTGAAGTCAGCGCTGAATAACTTAATGCAAATAAGGTTCCTTACATTACATGTTAACCATATAAGGCAACATATTTTAATGATTTGAAAACAAGATTAATATAAACACAACAACCCTTGCCCCCAACATCCACAAAGCATAAAACATGAAACTGTCCATGAACAAAATAACAACAAAAAGAGTATAGCATAAAATTGTCTTTTAAATTTAGCTTTTAGCAAGTCTCTTAGTCTTTCAATGTCAGTTTCTACATCTTTAAGACATGGGATGGCAATACTTACCTTCTTTAGGCTGTTGTGAGGATTAATTATATAATTTAGCATACAAAGAACTGTGTCCTTATAGGTATTATTGCTGTGGTTGTTTTTTATTATTTTATTATTTATTAAAAGTCTATGTACTCTAAACATATTTTACCAGAAGTTAGCGAACTATAGAGAAAAATTTCACCCCTTTTTCTGTTTGTAGATTGTTCACAAACTGACTTAGATTTTTTACAAATTTGTTCTTGAATTGAAATTAATCCACATGCATTTCATGCAAACAAAGTTAGTTGATGGGTTGCTTGCATTGCGCCTGTAGTCACATGATATTGTTTCTGTTCCCAATTTGGATGAGGTTGGCTGTAATAAAGAACTGGAAGATGTGATTCTCTCAGTAGAGGATGGCAGCGGTTTGTGGAGAGAGAAGAAGTTAGATGGAATTTACAACAGAAGGATTAAAAAATTCACAATATTGTTGTCAAAAACAAACTTGTAATTATGCTTTGGATGAGCATGCCCACCCCTAGCTGAGAAGGTAGCAGTTGTCCATACTATAAACTCTGTGCCAATGCTCTGGCTGTGGTCCTAGAAGCAATACAGTCCAACGTATTTCAAGCAGTGTCCCATCAACAACCATATTTTGTTAGTACATTAATGGCATTAATTGAACGTACTGGTCTCCAGTTTTCTGTCCTCACCATTGACCATCGCCATTGACGTGCACTCACTGTGGAGTGACTTCATGCATGATCCTAGTTAGAAAGGTGGTGTAAAACTCTGTAATAACCTATGTGTCTTGGCTCTGGCCAGTGGTTTTGGAAATATGTCATGAAGTCTGTTCTTCTGTTGTGTTAATTAAGCTTTGTTATGTTACTAAGTGCCTCTTTTGGTCAATGAATTAGAGGTGGAAGTGGAGGAAGTCTGGATCTGGCAAAAAAAACCAAAACATGTGTAGATGTTTAGGCCTCAAGCAGATGCTAGGGTACAAGCCTAACATGGGCATCACAAGCATAACTATGTCATCTCAATCTAGCATTTCTGCTAGTGGCAGACCACAGCTATCTGCTGCACAGAAATATCAGCCTCTTGTTCATACTAAGGGAAAAGCAATCTGTCAAGGACAAGGGGACCCCTTTTGAGTACAGAGGATGTAGTACAGGATATTGTCCTACCACAGGGCAATAAAATGAGATTAAAGTATATGGAGAGAGAGTATTAATCTGCGGATGACACATATTATAGTTTTCCCCCTTTTAAAAGAGAAGAAAACTTAATGCTGGCAAAGTGCAAATTATTTCTTCAGGAAAGAGATAGTTGCAGGAATAGCATGAGGTATATGGTGAAGAAGAGAAGAACATGAAGAAGGATAACAAGGAGAGAGTCTTCCACTACTCTTGATAAATATTTAGTGCATAATGTGCTCCATGCAGAAAACCTGCTAGTGATTGTCTTATTTGCACAGGAGGACATATCACCTTTTTTCTGAAGGTCATTTTATGAGAGTTATTGGTCACAGGTGGGATAAGAGTGAGCAACACAGAGACTACCAGCCTCAGTATTCAGGAATAGGTAATTGGCAGACGGAGTATAAAATTTTCTAAAGCTCCGTGTTGACATAGGGGCCTAAATCCCATTTTCAAAAGTGTCCAAGTGCCATTGACTTTCAATAGACTTTCACTGGAACTGATGCTCCGGTGTCTTAGTTGCTTTTGAAAATGGGACTTAGGCCCTTTCCAAAAATGTAAATAGAACACAGAAGACAGCCTCGCACTCTTCCTAGTCAACATGTTAGAACTGTTTGTCTTTCTCTTTTTCAAATGTCTATTTTATTGTTATTGTATTTGATTACCTAAAAGTCATACTCATCTGTCTTTATATGCCTCTGAGATCAGCAAGCGGATGTGTGAAAGTAGGCCCACTTACTAAATTATTTACATGTTCTTTGTTTATTTTTTTAAATGGTATCACATGTGTTTGGTAGTGGAAGATCGCTAAGTGTTCATTTGGACACCTGCAGTGCTCTCTGGACCAGGGCAGCCTATTTGCCAAGTGTAACAGACCTGTTACAGTAGTGCTACTGCTAAATAGTAATAGCTCAAGAAGAAAGAGAAGGTTGTGTGTCAGTCCGTCCATGTGATGAGGAGGAGGATGTCAATACTGTTTCTGCTGATGCTGTCAGGGAATTCTTTAAAGTAATGTATAGGCCTTACTTTATATAACAGTACTTTCCTTCAACAGTAACATGTTTGTGTGATGCTGCTTCTCTGGTACAAACTTTCTACATGTGAACAAGAGGCTTCTGCAGTTGGCAGAGAGTTCTGATGTTCCATTTATATGCCATAAGTTTTAATTCCATGAACAAAAACTCTTTTAAAAGGAGATTAAGTGTGACATTCCCCAGTGCAAATGCTAAAACGCATGGAAATGGGATGCTTCTTATCCATACCCTAATGCCCATGCAACCAGTTTTCATTGCCAATGACAGACTCCAACAAGGAACTTCCTTCTGCCTCCAGCTGACAAGGAAACTGGTCCACAGGGCTCTGTGTAGCTAGCAGGTTCCAACCTGCCACCCAGAGACCTGGTAACTATTGTCAGAATAGTAACTGAACTCAGACAGAGGACCCCAGTCCTAGGAGCTAATTGGCAGAACACTGGTGGCCCTAATTGGTCCACAGCCCCTATGTAAACCCAGCACAGGAACAGGACATTGTCCATGCAATTGGGATCTACCTTGCTCTGGACTGTGTGCCTTGTGCTTCCTGCGCCTGCTCCCACTCCCCAGACTTTCCTGCCTGGCCTGACTGGTTATTGATTCATGATTTTGCTCTCAAGTTTGTCTCTTACTTCTGATCTCCTGGTAACCTGACCCTGCCTGCCTCCTGACACTTGACTCTCAATTTGCCCTCTGGCCCATTCAAACTCTGACCTCCTGGTATCTGACCTGGCCTGATTCCCAACTCCTGCTTCAAACACTAGGTCAGATCACCCACGTCCCAGTGGTGACAGCAATATGCAACATGTAACACATGAGTTTCCTCACAATAAAACACAATCTTAATTTCAACCACAGCAATATCAACTACTGCAGTCAGTCCACAAAGGTGATAAGTGGGTCCTACTTTTAGTCCTGTCTAGCCTTATCCTTAGGGTGGCCAACGGAGAACCAGAATCTTTCCTGCCCCATCTCTTCCCCCCTAAGGCCCCACCCCTGCTCCATCTCTTCCCCCTAAGGCCCCACCCCTGCTCCGCCTCTTCCCTCAAGGCCCTCCTCCTGCTTCTCTTCCTCTTCCCATCACCTACCTCCCCCCTCCAGCTGAGCAGGGCTCTTGGGGTGGAGGGCTGACTGGGGCAGGAGGAGGAGGGAGAGCTGCACTCTGAGGGTGGAGGGCTGACTGAGGCAGGAGGAGGAGGGAGAGCTGCACTCCGAGGGTGGAGGGATGACTGAGGCAGGATGGGGGGGAGGGAGTTGCACTCCGGGGGTGGAGGGAAGTGGCTGGGGCAGGACGGGGGAGGAAGAGCTGCTCTCCAGGGGTGGGAGGTGACTGCGACAGGATGGGGGAGGAAGAGTCGCGCTCTAGGGGTGACGGGTGACTGGGGCAGGACGAGGGAGGGAGAGCCATGCTCTGATGGTGGAGGGCTGACTGCAGCAGGACGAAGGAGGGAAAGCCATGCTCCAGAGGTTGAGGGGGTGACTGGGGCAGGATGGGGGGCAGCACCCAGGGGTAGGGCACAAAGGGGGACGAGAAGGCGGTCTGGGTGATGAGCCCGGCCACCAGCCCTGCTCCTCAAATGCCACACGTTTCAGGATCCCTTCTCCTGGGCACCGGCCACTGGTACCTCTCTCTGCTGGAGCTGGCCAGCTCCTGAGTGCTCCTCCAGCTCCAGCAGCAGCTGTTCTTCCCAGTTCCCACCCTCCCAGCAGCAGAGCGGAACCCGATTGCGGATGGTTACTCAGCATAACCGGACTTTTGGTGTCTGGTCAGTAATACTGACAGGACACTGTCAGGTCCCCTTTTCGACCGGACTTTCCAGTTGAAAACCAGACACCTGGCAATCCTACTCATCCTTCTCACCTCCTCCTCCCTTACACTGGTCTTCTCCTCCTCCATCTCCCTGTCACCTTCCTCCATTTTCCCCTCTCTGTGTTGGCATGCTAAAATGGCCACTACATAAATTACTTCTGCTTCCATGCAAAATAAATTTTGTTTTGTCATAAAACAAATTCCCATTACAATTCTGTTTTTTATTTTCCAGAAAGATTTGTAAGAATAAAACTTGGCTTGCATGAATAGCCATGACAAAGCAAATACAAAGAATGCCAGTATGTCAAATGGTAATTCAGGTTCTGATTTGCAAACCTGTTCATGAATCATTGTCCCACTTTTTATCCAGCTCTTCGTTTTACTATAGGGACCCTAGAAAAAAGTATGGGACAGATCCTCTGGTATCAGTGCTTTCTGCTGCACTGCCTTCCGGTTCTGCTCATAAAACTGGGGTATCTGATCATTCCAGTGTAAGGGAAGTTTTAGAGGCATAAAGCTGCCTTGGGAGGCTCGGCTGGAACTACAGCTGCCCTTTCAATCTCTTGGAGCCATAAGCAGCAGTGTGCCCACCTAGTTAAAAGTAGTAATGAGTTTTTTCCTCCTCTAAATTCCAGTGAATGTTTCCCCCTCCCAATACCTAACAACATGATATATAAAGGGCTAAGTAACATAATTTTCTTTCTTTAAAACCATTCAGCTATGCAATCTTGAGTTCTTTAGACCTTCAGCAGGTACAATTAGTATATGTTTGAAAAGGTCAAACCTTTTACTTAGAGTTCTCTCCAAAGCATTAATAGCTGCATTACCCCGTTAATAAACTTCAGGCAACATATCTTAGAAGACTGTTTGTAAATCCATTTAAACTATTCAGTATAGGAATAAAAAGCATTTCATTGTTTTTAAGCTACTGAAATACATGTTTAAACACAAAACAGAAAATTATCATCTTCCCATAGCGTGTTATTAGTAACAACATGCATGCTTTCAGTACAAACTGTGCAGATTCCTATCTTTTAAACTTAATGATACGTGGTTGCATCTTCATGACCCTTTCCCTAGGTAATGCCCCCTGCACTGGGTGTGTAAGGGCTGGTGTCAGAGCCATTAGAGTGGTTTGCTATACATTACAGTGATTCCCCTGTGGTTAGATCTTCCAGCTGTACAACTGCTTTGCACTGAAACACAAAGCAGATGGAGCAGGGTCCTGGATCTGGCCCAGTGACTCTAATTTTTATAACATTTTATTCATAAAATTGTTTCCTACTCTGAGGAAATAAAGTGATTCAGATAAACCAGTAGTTCTCAAACTTTTGTACTGGTGACCCCTTTCACACAGCAAGCCTCTGAGTGTGATTCCCCTTATAAATTAAAAACACTTTAAAATATATTTAACACCATTATAAATGCTGGAGGCAAAGCAGGGTTTAGGGTGCAGGCTGACAGTTCACAATCCCCCCATGTAATAACCTCACGACCAACCCCCAGTTTGAGAACCCCTGAGATAAACCATCCTGGTTTGCCTAGTTCCTGTCTAGTTGCACAAGGACAGAAGGAGTATAAATAGCCTCTCCCTCCTTGCTTCCCTGCTCAGGTGTGGGCTCAGCTGTGGTACTTGTGTTCTCATGAGTACAAGGACTGCTCCTGGCTAGCCACACTAAAGTAGAACCAGCCACACTAAAGAAGGGAAGAAGATTCAGGGCTATGACCCAGCCTCTTCTCCCAGCAGTGGCCAGCAAGTGAGCTGAGAACAGAGTATGTTGCTTTCACTAAAAGGGTGTAAAACATGGACTATCCTGCCCAAGTTCATTGGGAGGTATTGTATCTGCTGGAGGACACAAATAGCTGTAAAGACACAATAGAATCCTTGAAGTTTAATTCCATTCCAAACTGTGTCTGCATTGTGGGATTCCATGTTTGTGTCTCATTGATTCCACATCAAGTTTGCTCAATTTACAAATAAAACAGATGTTTCTTTCTAACTGTCACCCCTGCGCACCCAGCTTCGGATCAGACTGTCAGCTGGATTCATTCCTTCTTACACAACATCCCCAGGAATACCAGGCCAAATTATGTCCCAGTTACAGGTGTGCAACCTGCAATATCATTACTTTTACTGATGATGTATGAGAAGGAGAGAACCCAGCTTGACTCTCCGTCTACTGGTTGTTTGCAGGACTGGCAGTTTTAATGTATCATATGTAAACTGAACAAATTTGATATGAAATCAGTGAGACACAAGACCCTGGTGAGGTGTCACAGTAGCCTACTGCCTCCGTCAGTTCCATTTTTGCTGCTGCTGATAGAGAGGCTCCCTTTTGCTGCAGTGCTGAGCTATAGCTTATACTTTGGCTTTCCAGGCTATCTTTCAGCATCCTGCTTGCCTTATTGAGAAATTTCCTCAGGTTCTGCTAAAGGATTATATTCTTCTGATGCCTTTTGATCAGTCAGGCTCATTTGGATTGTTCACCAAAGTTCAACTTTCTTTTGTTGTTGTTGTTTTCTAATAAAATTGACTTTGCTGAATAATTAATTAATTCCTACACAGCCTGCGATAAAATATCTTGTTTCAGATTTTAAACATTAAGTATCCAAAAATACAAAAAACCAAATAGATAGCAGCTGAGAGGTGCCCTATAAGGCAGTATAAAGATACCTCAGAAGCCAATTTGCCTGCCCTGCTGCTAAAGTATAGGGGAATTAGGTAGATTCCAACAGTTTCTTGAAAGCCTTCTTTTTAATTGGAAAGGCAGCCACTTCTAGGAAGCTCCCAAAATAACCCAGTAAGGGAGTAGCTACCAAAGACTCCTGTGAAGAGCCAGGAGGGAGAAAAAGCAGACAAGTATGCATGGTCTGTAGAGCTCTGGGCACTTTACCAGAAGATATTAATGGTGGTGGGAGAGGGACCTTGTAATCCTATCTCATGTCCTCAGAGAACAAGAATTACAGATAGGTAAATTTGTTTTCTTATTTAAATGTAAGCAGGGTCTGAATGAATGCTTCCCTTACAGCTAGCGGGGAGGGAGAGAGAGTCTGGCAGTGGTTATGTAAATACAGTTTGCTCCTCTTTGCTTAGATTTGCTCAGATATTCAGCAGATATAACCTGGTTAGAACATACCACTGAAATGCTCAGATTTGCTCAGATATTCAGCAGATAGAGCGGGCAAAAGCACTGGGGCAAACATTGGAAAAGGTTGTGTTGTCCCATGCTACGTCAAGCTCTTATCGTAAGTCAAGGTTATTTGCTGGGGGTCCCATTCCAATACCTGGAGAAGAGGAGTTTGAACCCTGGTTAGAACATACCACTGAAATGCTCAGATTTGCTCAGATATTCAGCAGATAGAGCGGTGGTTTGCTCATTGTAATCAACTTGGCTGATGTTGGGTAACAAAGCAAGTTAGTACTGAATGCAGGGGTGGTGTGTAATTTTCCCAGGTGGGGGCTCGAGGTGGGGGCTCGAGCCAGTTCTGAGTTGTACAAATGGAAAGGAACCCCTAGATATTGAACCTGGCCCTGGTTGCTGCTGGCTCCACCTGGAAGAAGGGTTACGTATTTGGGGGCTCGTCCGGGATCCTGGGTCACTACCCCTCGCAAGCACATCTTGAGTGATTCACCAAGTTGGGAAATAATTGTGTTTATATTTTGAGGAAATCACTGTTTGTATAATGGCTAATATGTCAAGTTTTTGGGCCCTGGCTCAGCAGCCTCTAGCTCGGGGGTTGCAGCCTCAGCCGATGATCGGGCAAAAGCACTGGGGCAAACATTGGAAAAGGTTGTGTTGTCCCATGCTACGTCAAGCTCTTATCGTAAGTCAAGGTTATTTGCTGGGGGTCCCATTCCAATACCTGGAGAAGAGGAGTTTGAACCCTGGTTAGAACATACCACTGAAATGCTGCAGGAGTGCGCTGTATCAGATGCTGAGAAGCAAAGATGTCTAGTACAGAGCCTCAGGGGCCCAGCATTAGATGTGATTCGCACGCTGAAGCTCACTAACCCTGGGGTCAGTGTGAAGGACTGCCTAGAGGCCCTCAAGCACACCTTTGGGAGCGTAGAGGGCTCTGAGGACAGTTATTGTAAGTTCCTTAATTCCCAACAGCAAAGGGGCAAGAAGTTTTCAGCTTATGTACAGAGGCTGGAGAGGCTGCTTCAGGGAGCTGTCAAGAGGGGAGCAGTAACTGCTGAGCAGATGGATCAGACCAGACTGGCTCAAATTGTAAGAAGAACTCAATATCAGCACCCGATTCTACTTCCTCTCCGGTTAAGAGAACAACAGGAACATCCCCCGAGTTCCTCCCAGCTGATAAAAGAGGTCAGAGAGGAGGAAGAAAGACAGGCTGCCAGTGAGTTTTGGGAAGCCCAACCGTCTGAGCCAGCCAGCATAGCACCCCTGTGGACACCAAGTGCACTGATGGTGAGCACCAGAGAGGAACTTGCCCAACAAGTGCAGGTTCTAACAGAACATATAGATGAGCAGCAAAGGACCATTGACCAGAGTAAGACTTCCAAGCGTAAGGAGCCTCTGGCTGTGGCGATGGAGAAATCAACATTTAGAGCCACCATCCCACCTGAGCAAAGGTCAAAAGGGCAATTCTTCTGTGGTCAGGCTGGACACAGTGCTGCCAAGTGTTGTAATGAAGAAAATCCCTCCTTCGTGTATGGAAAGCTGAGGATCAGCTGGGAGGGGGCAAGGAACTGCTGAAGGGTCGGGCTGGGGGCCACCCAGGCCTGGAGGATTTGAATGCTCCCCTGGAAAAGACTGTCCAGCTGGGATCTCCTCAGGACTGAAAGGGCCTCGAGCAGAGGTCACGGTGAGGATTGAAGGGGCAGAATGTAAAGCAGTGCTTGACACAGGATCTCAAGTGACTATTATATTTCAGTCATTCTACCAACAGATGCTTAGGCACCTGCCTATACAGCCACTGACCAGCCTTGGTCTGTGTGGCCTCAGCATGGATGAATACCCCTACCAAGGGTATGTCATAGTGTACCTGGAATTTCCAGAGGAGGTTGCTGGAGTAAGAGAAGAGGTAGACACTGCTGCCTTAATATGCCCCAACCGTAAAGGAATCTCTGATGTGTATGTGCTGACAGGGACCAACTCCAGTCTTTTCAAGGTACTCATGGATTACTGCAGACGATGGGCTGGGGACCAATACCTGAACACCCTGATGATCTATATGCTTTGTGCTGAAGCCTGTAGGAAAATTGAGAGCACTAAAAAGGAGACGTCTGAGCTATCGATGGGGGCATTGAGGTACGCTGGAATGACCCCCTTAGTGGTGCCTGCAAGGATGGAGCAAGAAGTGCTTGTCATGAGTATGTGGCTGAAAGGCAGTAAAGGAGCATTAGCAATGGTAGAGCAGCTGGCCAAAGGAGAGCTCCCTGAAGGAGTGCTGGTCCCCAGTGGAGTCATAACCCTACCTGCTGAAGCCCACGTGTCAAGGTTCCTCCCCCACTCTGAACTCTAGGGTACAGATGTGGGGACCTGCATGAAAAACCTCCTAAGCTTATCTTTACCAGCTTAGGTCAAAACTTCCCCAAGGTACAAAATATTCCACCCTTTGTCCTTGGATTGGCCGCTACCACCACCAAACTAATACTGGTTACTGGGGAAGAGCTGTTTGGACACATCTTTCCCCCCAAAATACTTCCCAAAACCTTGCACCCCACTTCCTGGACAAGGTTTGGTAAAAAGCCTCACCAATTTGCCTAGGTGACTACAGACCCAGACCCTTGGATCTTAAGAACAATGAACAATCCTCCCAACACTTGCACCCCCCCTTTCCTGGGAAATGTTGGATAAAAAGCCTCACCAATTTGCATAGGTGACCACAGACCCAAACCCTTGGATCTGAGAACAATGAAAAAGCATTCCGTTTTCTTACAAGAAGACTTTTAATAAAAATAGAAGTAAATAGAAATAAAGAAATCCCCCCTGTAAAATCAGGATGGTAGATACCTTACAGGATAATTAGATTCAAAACATAGAGAACCCCTCTAGGCAAAACCTTAAGTTACCAAAAAAGATACACAGACAGAAATAGTTATTCTATTCAGCACAGTTCTTTTCTCAGCCATTTAAAGAAATCATAATCTAACACGTACCTAGCTAGATTACTTACTAAAAGTTCTAAGACTCCATTCCTGGTCTATCCCCGGCAAAGACAGAATATAGACAGACAGAGACCCTTTGTTTCTCTCCCTCCTCCCAGCTTTTGCAAGTATCTTGTCTCCTCATTGGTCATTTTGGTCAGGTGCCAGCGAGGTTACCTTTAGCTTCTTAACCCTTTACAGGTGAGAGGAGATTTCCTCTGGCCAGGAGGGATTTTAAAGGGGTTTACCCTTCCCTTTATATTTATGACACCAGGAAAAGGTGATTATACAGATTACTAATGAAACAAGCCATGATGATGTTGTGAAACAAAGGCAGAAGATAGCAGACCTCTTTGAGCCTGAAACCATTGTAAGACCCCAGTGTGAAACTCAAATTCCGGCAATAGATCCTGCAGTTTGACTTTGGAGATTCACCATTGTCCAAGGAGTGGAAGGATCGCCTGAGGAAGAAACTTTGTGAAATATCCAGGGTATTCTCACTGCATGAGTGGGACGTGGGGTGTGCAAAAGGGGTAGAGCACAACATCAGATTACATGTTAGGGGCTTATTCCTTCACCTACTTACTTCCCTGGTCCGGGGCTTATTACTTCACCCACTTACTTCCCTGGTCCTTCTCGCATGAACAGAGAGCAACAATACTCAAAGTCCAAAGGTGCAAACAATTCGATGTTTATTGGGGTGAACTTCCAGCAAGCATGATTCCAGTTTCCTTCCTTAGTGTCCCCTTTGCCAGCTCTGACACCACAGAGCCTTACCTATGTCTCTGTTCCCATTCCCCCTGCTTACCAAAACATGATTCCAATTTCCCCACCCCCATTTCCTGTTCTCATTCCCCCCCACACTTACTTGCTGATTGACTGCAGACTATATAGTAAAACTTGCGTTCTGCTTAGCTATACCTTAACCAATCATTTTACTGAAATTTAACTAACCAATCCTAACATATTGTAACATGATTATTTAACCAATTATATCCCACCACTTTAATTAGTTTACACCCAGCAAACTTAATTATACAGCAGACAGAAACAATCAAAGAACCAGACAGAGATTATACAGACAAACAATAGGGAAATGGGAACTACAATGATAGAACAACACAGAAATGAGGATTTCACATCCCAGCTATTGATAAGTGAGTCCTTACTGAACAGAAAACTATCAAACTAAACTTCCTTTTACATCCTCTAGGCTCTTCCCTTTCTCTGGAGGTGATAGATCAGATCACCTTTCTAACAGCCCCAGATTGCCTTATTTCAATGTGATTAGTTTGGAATGTGAGGATGTGACCGGTCGCTTCCCAGCTTATGGCTGCCTCTGCTGCTTAGCCAGAGATCTTAGCCTAAGAACAGGACCTCAGACTGTCACAGTAAGAGAAGGCCCTTACACCGGCAGAGAGTGATTTTGATTCTTTCTTTTATACCTCTATAACTAGCTAAGTGATAAGAATACACCTAAATTCTTAGAGTATAGGCCTTTACAGACAGGCCTGAATATCTATATCCTAACAGGTTTCAGAGTAGCAGCCGTGTTAGTCTGTATCCGGAAAAAGAAAAGGAGTACTTGTGGCACCTTAGAGACTAACAAA
The DNA here is from genome assembly GCF_965152275.1 of Natator depressus. Classification (NCBI taxonomy): domain Eukaryota; kingdom Metazoa; phylum Chordata; order Testudines; family Cheloniidae; genus Natator; species Natator depressus. The sequence continues at coordinate 74,044,005 of NC_134235.1, forward strand.
TTTATTTGAGCATAAGCTTTTGTGAGCTACAGCTCACTTCTTCGGATGCATTCAGTGGAAAATGCAGTGGGGAGATTTATATACACAGAGAGCATGAAACAATGTCCTCACACTACATGACTCTTGACTCTTCAGGGAGAGATCTAGGAAGATTGCTCTCTCAGAGATGGAAGATGTGTGACATCTTCAGGAGCTGATTGCAAATGGCATCATTACCGAGTCCCTTAGCCCATACGCCTCACCCATTGTGGTGGTCCATAAAAAGAATGGAAACATCTGGATGTGTATCGACTACTGCAGCCTAAATAGCCATACTGTGGTTGACCAGTACACCATGCCTCGAGTACAAGATGCCTTAGACTGTTTGCTGAGAAGCCAGTGGTTCTCAGTATTGGATCTTTGAAGTGGATATGAACAGATCCTTCTGGGAGTAGAAGATAAGGAGAAGACAGCCTTCATCTGTCCATTAGGGTTTTATCAGTTTGAACGCATGCCTCAAGGTATTTCTGGGGCACTTGCCACATTTCAACGTCTTATGGAGAAAGTTGTGGGAGACATGAACTTACTGCAAGTCTTGGTTTATTTGGATGACCTGATTGTATTTGGAAGGACCTGGGAGGAGCATGAAGAAAGACTTCTTAAAGTGCTTGATAGGTTGGAGGCCTATGGACTGAAGCTTTCCATTGATAAATGCCAGTTCTTTAGAACATCAGTGAAGTACATGAGTCACATCATGTCCCAAGAGGGCATGAGTACTGATCCAGATAAAATAGAAGCACTCACTACATGGCCACACCCAAGTAATTACAGAGAGCTTAAGGCTTTTCTTGGATTTAGTGGTTACTATCGTAGGTTTGTGAAGAATTATGCTACCATTGTAAGGCCTCTGAATGATCTTACCCATCCAGCAAAAGCAAGTATAAGACCAGGAGTAAGGGGAGGTCCCTAAGGCCTCCTGAGCAGAGACACTATGAACCCTTAGAGCCCTTTGGACCATGATGGGGCGAGAATTGTGGAAGGGCTTTTTGAGAAATCATTAAATCCCTAACTTATGCTCCAGTCCTAGTCTTTGCTGACCCAAGCAAGCCATTTATCCTACATACAGATGCCAGTTTGGAGGGTTTAGGAGTGGTCCTATAACAGGAAGTTGAAGGCAAATGTAAACCTGTGGCCTTTGCCTGCCAAGGGCTGTCTGATAGTGAAACTCAGTACCCCATCCACAAGCTGGAGTTCTTGGCCTTGAAATGGGCCATCACTGAGAAGTTTCATGACTACTTGTATGGAGCTACGTTTCAAGTGTGGACAGACAACAATCCACTAACTTACCTGTTGACAAGTGCTAAGCTGGATGCTACAGGGCAGAGATGGGTGGCCAGTTTGGCTAGCTATGAGTTTAGCATTTAGTACTGATCGGGGAGAAGTAATATAGATGCAGATGCATTGTCACAGCATCCACAGCCATCAGAAATTGCTGTGATTCCTATGGATGGAGTGAGAGCTATTTGCAATGGAAGTTATCAAGAGTCAGGGGCCTGTGAGAGTCTTCATGGTTGTGTTGCAGAAACTCTGGGTCTGCCTCCTGAAAGTGTGCCATCTGCCTCTGTGAATTATATTGTGTTGGACCAGTCTCCGTTGTCCATGCTCAATGCTGCTGATTGGCAAAAAGTCCAACTGCAATATACTGACACTCATGACACACAACTTGCAAAAAGAGAAGGGCGAAATGCTGTTGCAATTATTCCATCTATCCCCGAGGGTAGACAACTATTGAGGGAATGGCAAACTAAAACTGATACAGGGAGTGCTGCACCAGATCTCAGCAGATCCTTTACAAAATCCGCAAACACAACTATTACTACCAAAAGAGTACAGAGCCCTGGCCATGAGGGCCCTGCCTGATGGTTTTGGACATTTGGGAATGGAGAGAACCCCGGAACTTATTCATAGTAGGTTCTACTCGCCCTGGATAGCTGAGGACATACGCAAGAAATGTGAGACATGCGCTCGGTGTGTTCAAAGGAAAACTCTGCCCACTAGAGCAGCATACCTAAAGAATTTCACAAGCAGCAAACCTTTGGAGCTGGTATACATTGATTTTTTGTCTTTAGAAGTGGACAGGAAGAATGTTGGGAACATCTTAGTAGTAACTGACCATTTTACATGATATGCACAGGCATATCCCACACATGACCAGAGGACCACCACCATTGCTCGAGTATTCTGGGAGAAATATTTTTCAGTGTACAGATACCCATATTTGGCTGGTGGAGGAGTGCGACAAGAGTGGTGAGCAGGTGGCCGTTGAGCGGCCCGTGGAGCGAGTAAGATGCCTCTTTACCCCACACCCAGGGTGGGAGGTGAACTCTGCAGTACTCTGGG